>NC_143519.1:35415797-35591096 GCF_031878675.1 Megascapheus bottae
CAGAGACCTAATGATTTTTCAAGGGCCAGTTTAAATGCCAACTCTACTTTGAAGGTCTTGCCAAAACTCATTGGCTCTACTCCACAGACTAAATGTCTCTGCCCTTCCTTATAGTTCTCTAGTGCTTGATTCAAGTGATTAGGATACTAGAAGGTATTGAACCTATTTTATGACAGGTGAGGTTATTTACTTGTCCTGTCATCCATCCTAGACTAGTTCTATGATGCAAGACAATTTTTATTTCCTCTGTGTTTGCTTTCTTGTTTACATTAGCACCCAACCTGAAAACAGGCAGAAATAACCTAGAACATTACCTAGAATGAACTTAGAATTCTATAAATTTTATTTTAATTAAACAAGGATCTTCCTACTTTATTTTAGCTCCCATAAGTTATTTTAATATCTCGAATTAAAGACAGCTGCTAAACAAACACCAGGCCATTATTTGATAATATTTGGGGATTTTACACACTATTTTGTTCTAAACTGAAGGTCATGAAACACTTGAGGTAAATGATGAATTATTTGAAGCAAATTATTTTAATTATTGATAAATAAGATATTATCAACCTCCTCCTCTCACTTTTATCCATTTTGGGCAGCCATGTGGCTGTTCATCCCCATGTTTACACAGGAAGCACATACATGTGCAAGCATTTGAAGATTTAATATTTACTATGAAATATCAGTCTCAAATAAGATTTGTTGATTCCCAGCTTGCTATACAAAATTGTAAATGGATTCTGGCCATTGACCTAAGCAACTTCTTTAAATATGCACATGAAAATATCGATCTGCAAAATGATATCTGATTGGTATAGTTATTTGCAATGTGTTTAAGTTGCATGCCCATCTAACTACCATGTCTACTTAAATCAATAGATTTTACTTTTTTTAAATTCGTAATTATACCAAAGATGTTTTCTTCATTTCCTTCTGAACAACAGGAAGCCAGTCTTCAGATGAAAGATTTTGAAACATTAATTAGAAGGAATGGACACATTTAACAAAATCAGCTGCCTAATGATCTTGGCAATATTGCTCTCCAATTAGTGCTGGGTCACCAATTAATTCTTTCCTAGGTGCCCAGGAGTCCTGGAGACCATCACTGGGCTGAGGCCTCTTGATCCTTTCACCTACAGCTCCAACTAGACTAATGACTTTGACCTTGATCAGACGTGGGCAGCAGCTTTCTCCGTTGGAAGCAAACGTATCTATTCCATTATTTTAAGCGTGAGAAAAGTCCTAGTAAAACACAACAGAGCAGCCTTGTCATTTATGTTCTAAAATTACTTGGGACACTTCATCTCCATGGAGCTACAGTTGCCAGGCTTGTGTTTGCCCCATCAATAGGTTTACCACAACCCATTTTGAGATGTCTCTGTACTGCAAATTATTCTTCCTCCTGGCTATTTTAAATGTTTTTTCACTCTATTTAAATGTCTGATTTTCCCTTTGTGTTCACACTATTAACAAAGTCCCTTCACTAAAAGAAAGGCACAGAAAGAGAGAGAGAGAGAGAGAGAGAGAGAGAGAGAGAGAGAGAGAGAGAGAGAGAGAGAGAGAGAGAGAGAGAGAGAGGGCACTCTCATACTAAGCTTCTAAAAAAAAACTTTGCTGCTTCCAAGGCTGCATGCTTTTAAAAAAGCCCCCCCTTTTATATAGCTGATGCCTATGTGTCTATATCTTGTTACCCACTAATTCTCAACATTGGATTATCTAGTTTTCCTTCCATCATATCATTTTCCTTTTAAATGTAATCAATAATTTCACCAGATTCAAAAGCTATGTTTCATTCCATTTGAGCAATGTTTCACCTTATACACTTCTGCACCTTAGTTTCTGTCTGTACTGTTTCTGTAACACATCATCATTCATGGGCATAGGAATAGTTATGATTTGCTTATCAGCTTTGCTTTTTCCTTGAAAAAAAAATAATCTTCCATAAGCCGTATGTCAGTTCCTCAAAAGACTAAACATAGAGCTCCCCTATGACCCAGCAATTCCACTACTTGGCATTTACCCAACCATCCAGAAACAAGGACATACTAAATCCACTAGCACAAGGATGTTCATTGCAGCACTATTTACCATAGCAAAGATATGGAACCAACCCAGATACCCCTCAGTTAATGAGTGGATCAAGAAGATGTGGTATTTATACACAATGGAATTCTATGCTGCTCTCAGAATGACATTGCCTCATTTGTAAGGAAATGGAAAGAGTTAAAAAAAATCATGTTAAGTGAAGTAAGCCAGACTCAAAGAAACATAGGCTCAATGGTTTCCCTCATTTGTCATCATCAGTTGAAACCTTGGGCTTTACTAGCAGAGATCTGCAATAGAGCAAAACCTAGATACATAAGGCCGTATAATATGATGCTAAATGAAAGAACCTCCAGATATATAGAAATAAAAGCCATATAATTAGGGATTGTTGTCCTTAATGTGCTATGTTATGTCTCATCTCTTTTGCTGTCCCTTGGTTATCTCATATTGTTACAGTATTTTAGCTTGTTATCTGATCTATTGGATATATGCTTATTCGGTTATTTGAAATAGGATATGGAAGGAGGGAAAACAAATTGAGAGGCGGGTGTTGGGGGGAGGGAAATGGGGACCAGGACATGCAAAAGGGTATCAATGTTTGTGAAGTAATGCACCTTCTATCTGGTGAATATAATGTAACCCTTCTATTAATTACAATAAAAATATATGGAAAAATCTTCCATAAATGCTCTTTTTTTTTTTTTTTTTTTTTTGCCAGTCCTGGGCTTGAGCTCAGGGCCTGAGCCCTGTCCTTGGACTTTCTCAAGGGTAGCACTCTACCACTTTGAGCCTCAGCACCATTTCTGGCTTTTGTCTATGTATGTGGTACCAAGGAATCGAACCCGGGTCTTCATGCATGCTAGGCAAGCACTTTAACCACTAGGCAAAACTCCCGGCCCCCATAAATGCTCTTATACTCAACTGCCTCATGAGTAAAATTGAAATAAAAGCATGGGCCCTTCAAATCATCTTCTTTACAAATTCCTTCTTGATTCCTGTCATATTCCAGCTAACTGAAAGTGATCTGTGGGGGAAGAATTGTGAGAAAATTAGGGTTGGCCAGGAGTTTGGTTTAGTGGTAGAATGCTTGCCTATATATACAAGCTGGAAGTGGTGTTGTGGCCCAAGTGGTAGAGTGCTAACTTTGGGAAAGCCCAAGGACAGTGTTCAGGCTTTGATTTCAAACCCCAGGGCTGGCAAAAAAAAAAAAAAAAAAAAGAAAAAGAAAAAAAAAGTGATGGAAGGATGATACTGTTGAAAAAGAAATGTACTCATTACCTGACTTATGCAACTGTAACCCCTCACCTTTACAATAAAAAAAAAATGGTCTGTGCCTTGATTCATTTATTCATTCATTCATACAGTCATTCATGCATTTACTTCTTTTCTGTGATACTGGATATTAAACAATGGTCACTGTAAATGCCAAGTAAACACTCTACAACTGAGATAAAATGCAATATGTTTAATAAATGTGTTGGAAGAATTTGATAACCATTCTAGACTCATGCTTCCAGGGAAGCATGAAGTTATTAACTACTTCACACACTGTCTCCATTTTGATTTGTTAAATGTTGACTATTCTAGACTTTTCATGTGCTTTTAGAATTGCTTTCCATAGCTCTGACTTTTGAATGAAATTGTACGGGGATAGGGCCTTGATTTTGTTCTCCAGAACACTACAACACTGCCAGTTCACATTGGTGCAAAACAGTAAACTTTCACATATCTGCATGTGTGAGAGTTGTGCATTATAAAAATAAAACTCCAAGGATATTTAGGAGTGATATGATCAGTTGACCAATAACATTGAAAATATTAAGTATAGAAACACAGTCTTGGTGACTTGATAACAATTTTATGTAGTGAATATTTTCCATTGTTATTATCCATAACTATATAAGAAGTAAAAATAAAATCCATGTTGGAATTTATTTTTTATATATTTTTATTGTAATTAATAAAAGGGTTACATAATATTTGCCAGATAGAAAGTGCATTAATTCACATATATTGATACCCTTTCACATGTCTTGGCCCCCATTACCCTCCCCTCCACCCCCCTGTCTTGGTTTTCCCCCCTTCCCTATCCAATTTCAAATAACCAAATACAAATAAATCCAATATATCAGATAACAAAGTGAGATACTGTAACAATATGAGATAACCAATGGACAGCAAAAGAGATGAGAGATAACATAGTACATTAAGGACAACAACCATTCATTATATGGCTTTTGTTTCTATATCCTGGAGGTCTTTTCAATTAGCTTCATACTATATGGCCTTATATATCAAGGTTTTGCTGTATTGCAGATCTCTGCTAGTAGAGCCCAAGATTTCTACTGATTATGACAAATGAGGGAAACCATTGAGCCTAAGTTCCTTTGAGTCTGGCTTACTTCACTTAATACAATTTTTTTCTAAGACTTTCCATTTCCTAACAAATGGGGTGGTGTCGTTTTTTCTGACAGCAGTATAGAATTCCATTGTGCACAAATAACACAACTTGTTGATCCACTCATCAACTGAGGGACATCTAGGTTGGTTCCATATTTTTGCTATGGTGAATAATGCTGCAATGAACATTGTTGTGCTAGTGGATTTAGTATGCCCTACCTTCTGGATGGTTGGGTAAATGCCAAGTAGTGGAATTGCTGGGTCATAGGAGAGCTCTATGTTTAGTCATTTGAGGCACTGCCATACTGCTTTCCATAGTGGTTGAACGAGTTTGCACTCCCACCAACAGTGTAGTAGTGATCGCTCCTGGCCACATCCCCTCCAGCATCTGTTGTTATTAGTTTTCCTGATCCTGGCCATTCTAACTGGAGTGAGGTGGAATCTTAGGGTTGTTTTGATTTGCATTTCTTTTATAACCAGAGATGTTGAGCATTTCTTCATGTGTCTATAGGCCATTTATTTTATCAAATACCTTGAATATTATGGTCACTAAAATTATGTATTATATAATATTGACTAAGGCTACTCAGAGTATAGTCATTCTCAACTTAAAGTCTGTCATTAACTTCACAGCACCGAAGTAAATCCTGATTCCCTATTCCATTTACACTGAGCTGTAGAGGTGGGCTTAGCCTTTTCCAAACTCAGCCAATATGCTCTTTTCAACCACTGTTTTTGAGCTGCATTGAATTTTTACTTATTCCATTAACTTTTAAATGTATGGTCTTTGCACTTCTTGTTGCTTCTGCTTGGGCTGTTGTACCTCTATTCATTCACATCATTGGATCTTTTGAGGTATTCTTGTGTCCAGTTTAACATTATTTCCTGGAGAGGTCATCCATGGCCAACCTCAAGGACTCTGTCTGACACACAGGATGATGTCATGTGACTTATTATCTTTAAAGAACTTATTGTAGCTAGATATATTTTTCTTTCTGTAATTGTCAATGTTCTCTTTTGTCTTCCACTGGAATCCAAGCTCCACACAGACTGGCAATATGCCACACTCTTTCACTTTTGTATGCTCAGCTCATGAATCAGTGTGTGAGTGAAGAATTGTGCCAATTGAGTTGCTCTTTTTGTGAGGAATTGTAGACACATGCCTTCCTCTGAACAATGCCTATTTATGGAAAAGGAATACAAAGTAATGATTGGCAGTCATGTTTTTCTCTTGTAAGTAGGCAGACTTCTGGAATTTAGAGGTTCAAAATGCTCAGGAAAATGAATAGAAATAGTAAATCAACAAGTAAACTACATTCTACAACCAGACAGTACAATGTACATTAATAGTTGTCCTTTGGAATATTCAGATATAAGTCTGGGTATACAACTGGTAGCTCATTCACATCAATAGATGTTTTCACGTTGCCATTGTGTAATTTAAAAGTTTTTCAACAGCAATGCAAGTTAATTCTGTTCAACTAAACAGAGTTTTGTGGGTAGAGTAGAGGCTAGCTTGAAAATTGAAGAGGCTCAAGACTATCACAGTGTCATTGTATAAGAAACATACTTACTAGCTGGTGTAACCTTCAAATAATGATTAATTTGGTGAGCATGCCTACGTATTTATTTCATGTTGTCATCACCCAATTTTTTATATTCTTTCTTTTTTGCCAGTCCTGGGCTTGAGCACAAGGGCCTGAGCTCTGTCCTTGGACTTTCTCAAGGCTAGAGCTCTATCACTTGAGCCTCAGCACCACTTCTGGCTTTTTTCTAGGTATGTAGTACCGAGGAATCAAACCTGGGTCTTTGTGCATGCTAGGCAATCACTCCACCACTAGGCCAAACTCCAGGCCCCAGTTTTCTATATTCTTCTAAGTTTGCTTACTAATTTGTAGAGAATGAGTAACTTTTATTTTCCTTGGTGATGGTAAAGTTTGAAATCAAAACCTTGTGATTGTACTCTATCATCTGAGTCATGGGTTCAGATCTGTTGGCTTTAGTTTATTCTTCAGATAAGGACTTAAGGGTTTTTGTTGTTGGCCTTGTTTGTTTGTTAGTTTTGTTGAGGGCTGGCCTTACATCAATATACTGCTACTTCTACTTACCACCTACCTGGAATTAAAGTCATAAACCACCAAACCACACTTGTTCCTTGATATATGGTTTTACTTTTGTTTGTTGGCTGACCAAATATCAAATGATCTTCCTAACACGGCTTCTTACTTAGCTAACATTGTATGCACAAACCTCAGAGCTGAGCATGGATATAAACTCTGCGGCTAGAATGTTTTCAGTTGTGTTACCATGACCCTGAATACCAAAGTCACTTAATCATTTTCAGCCTCAGAATTCTCACCTTTGAAAGGGTGATAATAAACCTTCTGGCATAGTTAGTACTCTGCTGGTAAAGTAAGATAAGCAAATGATAACATTCAGAGGCACTGATGAACTAAAGAAATTTGATAGCCTTTAATAGACATTGACATTCAAATCTTTATAGCACAGACATATATCTATGTTTGTCCTACCAATCTAATGAAGTGCTTGTAACTTCTGTGTCATATTACATTGACATCTTGCAAATTTCCTGCATGATATTTAGACAATCACATGAATAGGTGTTTAGAAAGATTGTAGTTATTTCTCTATACATTTCCATTTAGCCCAGCTTAAAAAGCCCTGTTTATACTCAGCTGTTCATATATTAAGTGGGCCAATTAAAGTAACTCAGTTATTTTCCTTTTAAAATAACTTAGTCAGCTGGGGGCCAGTCACACCTGTAATCCTACCTACTCAAAAGGCTGAGATCTGAGGATCGTGGTTCAAAGCCAGCCTGGGCACTAAAGTCTGTGAGATTCTTTTCTCCAATTAACCACCAGAAAACCAGAAGTTGTGCTGCACCTCAAGTGACCGAGCACTAGTTTTGAGCTGAAGGGCTCAGGGACAGTGCTCAGGCCCAGAGTTCAAGCGACACTACTGCCTAGTGGTTAAAGTGCTTGCCTAGCATGCATGAAGACCCGGGTTCGATTCCTCGGTACTACATACATAGAAAAAAGCCAGAAGTGGTGCTGAGGCTCAAGTGGTAGAGCTCTAACGTTGAGAAAGTTCAAGGACAGTGCTCAGGCCCTGAGCTCAAGCCCAGGACTGGCAAAAAAAAAAAAAAAAAAAAAAAGCACACACACACAAAAAGAATAATAATGATACTGATAATAACAGTCATTTCTGGTATCTCACCTTGTTCTGCCTTTTCCTCTCTCTTTTCTATTGACAAGCTTGCTTCATTTGACACTACTCAAACTAAGTATTGTTATGGCATTTGACATCTAGATAATCATTTTTGTTCATTTTTTCATTTTCCATTCTTTTTTGGAGTATTATTACTGATGGGTTCCTGTCCTATAATGACCTCTATATATTGTGGACACACTGTTTGATTATGACCAAACTATGCGACCCCAGCTGATCTACCACGGCTCTCAGCCCCTTATCTTTTACTAGGAGTCCTAAACATTTTCTGTAGTCTCACTCTTCATGTTCTTCCCAGCCCTGGAGGTCAGTGTAAGAGAGGAGATTCAGGAGTGACCCAGCATCTGACCACTGATCCCTTCCATCCCATTAGCTTTTGAGTTTCTTTTTTTCACTGCTTAAGTTCTGACGTACTCTGGGGAAAAATAAAGAAAAATAAATGCCATTTGTCTTACCATACATACTCCCTATTATACATCTTATAATATTATCTGTATACTGAGTCTTTTTTTTTTTGAGTACCAAATAAGTATTTATTTATTCATTGTATTTTCCAAGGAAAAAGAAGGGAAGGGAAGAGTCAACATGTTTTACAAAAAAAGAAAAAAAATTAGAAAAGGGGAAAGGAAGTATAGCACAAATTAATCATGAAACAAAACACCCAAGTCTGCGATCATCAAAGCCCAAGGGAGCTTTAGTCTACAGGGATCAGAGAAAGGACAGGCAGGTACCCTCTCCCACCGTCTCGCCCCATAAATTCAAAATTTCTCACAAAGCTTTGGTTTCTAGCAGTAAACACAGTGTTACATCCGTCCCTCTCCTATTAAACAATCTTGTGCCCACTTTGACATAACTTTCTTGCACCTGTGTACAAATTCCTGAGTGACCTGAACGTACCTTCATATTCCCTTTCCTGGTCTCCTGATCCCACTTTTTACATGGAAACCCCCCATTGTTTCTCTCTAGTACGAAGGAACACGTAGGTTTGATCATAAATGTCACATATGGTGAGAATCGTATTTTTTTAAAGGGGCTCAAGTGAACAAGGTGGGGGTGCAGCCCTACCTTCCCCTGTATCTTTGTATAAGTCACATAGAAGTTGAAGAGACATTACAAGGTTTTCTATTGAGGAAGAAAAAGGGTAGGGGATAAGACTTATTTTTAGAAAAGATTTAGTCCAAAATGGGAAATAAGGGAAGTGAGGGCACAAAAGAAAAGCAAATGGTTCAAGATCCTCATTTTAGAAGAGGTACTTCTAACTTTGCTTCAGATCCTTTTGTCTAGTACAGAACCTTTTGTCAAAGTGTGCTCTGAGTCTTCTTAGACTTTAGTTCTTAATATTTAAAGCCAACCAAGGAACATAAAGTGTTCTTTGTAACACACAGTTTTCTTCTATAAGTGAGAGCCACAATTTTTTTTCAAGAAAAAGTATTTAGCTGACATAATTATAAAAATATGTACACACATAATTTCCATGTTTATGTCACTTGATTTACATACCTCAATCTTCAGTACTTTTTAACGTTGGTAAGTAAAATCTGTGTTGAAAAAAATATCATGAGAGGACATTTGTAGACAAAAATGTAAAAACATTTGAGAACAAAATTATTTCTAAAAAACATTTTTGTGAGCAGTATATCTAACCAGTAGATTTGTTTTTAAAAAGTTATTTTCAAAATAAAGCATAAAAACAAAAGAACAATGCTAGAGTATTTCCTCATAGTAACACCCTAAGAGCACTAGAAGCCAGGCTTAGAAATCAAAGATGGTACTGGGAGTGGTGGCTCACACCTGTAATTCTAGCTATTCAGGAGGCTGAGATCTGAGGATCAAGGTTCAAACCCAGCCCAAACACTATACCTGAGATTCTTCTAATCTCCAATTAATCACTAGAGGTAGAGCAGTAGACTTGAGCTGAAGAGCTCAGGGACAACTCCCAGACCCAGGGATAGGGTGGTAGCCTTGAGTTGAAGCAGTCAATGACAATACCCAGGCACCAGATTCAAGCCCTATGGTCAACAAAACAAACAAAAAGAAATCAAAGATGGTGCCAAAAACTGAGTTTCCCAACTTAACTAGACAGAAGACAGAAACAACAAACAGAATTCTGTATAGACAGGAGCCACCCAAAGTGACAAGGAAAACATCTTTTTTTTTTCTAAAGTGAATTACCATTATGAAGCTCAATTCTTTTCTGAGACAGACAAGTTTTCCTTCTTTGCTATACACCAGTATTATGAAATAATATTGTTCTTCTTACCAACCAAGTAGAATCCCCTGTATAACATGAGAGTGCCCCCTACAATCAGGTTTTGTACAAAGAATAGCAAGTGGAGAACACTGCCTTCTAAGAATTCTAGGAACAATGGGAGACAGGGCCAGGCTTTTCAAGAAACACATTGAGAATATTTTTTTTTTCAAGTCTCACCTTGTAACAACAACAGCAGCTATGTTTCCTGAATTCCTACTGTGTATTAAGTACCGTGCTAAGTACTTTCACAGTATCAACCTCATTCATCCTGAATATTTTTCCCTTTGGAAGGGAGAAGTTGGTAACAGGCAATCTCAGGAGAAATCAATACTGCATAGTTATGGGAAATAGGGCAGTAGGGGAGCAAGATCAGAGGCTAGTTACAGGATTCTGGAAACTGTACTGCTTATCTCAGTTGGAGGACTAACGGTAATAAAGTCATCTGTGATTGAGCACGACTTGCCTCTGGGGTAGGATACCCTAGAATCGGTGGCACTGAAACCTATACAGGAATCTATTCTTAAACCATTATTTCCTTTACCTGTTTTCCCTCTCAGTGTGGGTGAGATAAATTACATACTTCTTGAGCAAGAACTGCATCCCATTCACCTGCTTCCTCAAGTTTAGCAAAATGCCTCGCATACAACAGAAACAGCCAAGAACACAATCAGAAAAACAAAGCAGGACTTTGTGTCCTGCTCATTCCCAAAGCCTGGCAGGCCTCTGAGCAGGCCACACAACTGTATATGAGCACATGGTTCCTCTCCAAGAAGCAGTTGAGGCAATGCCCATTCACAGATGCTGGTCTTGAAGAAGCCAAACCAGGAACACAGGGTATTAACAGGGGTGTTCAAAGGATGGTGTACTCAGGACACTTGCAAAGGACAATGGCATTCCCAGAAGAGGCTGAGCCCTGGCAGCACAATACCAGCCCGTCATGTCTCCATGCCCATCAATTCAGAAATGCAAGTCCTGTCAAACTGACCTGAAAAGAGTATAAAAGAGGACCAAACAGTCCCAGAGGAGATGACATGAAGAGAGATGCTGGCCATCTCGCCCCGCTGTCACACTCAGAGAAGAACAATCAAGGCTGAGCTGCTGCTGAGCTGATTGTAAGAGATGGCTCTCCACCTCTGCCCTTGCAGCAGTCCAGGCAGGGACAGGTGCACATATTCCACAACAGACGTGCAGTTTCTGACAGCTCACACATAGTGAGCCCCTCATAGCCTCAAATGTTGCCTGAATGGATGAAGACAACCAAGTCCTCATCTTCCCTTCGATTTAGGGTCACAAATGAGATTTTCAGCCATCTTGCAAAACACCACTTTGTCCCCAGCACTCAACACTGACACATTACAAGACTCAAGTGAACGAACAGGTGGGATGAATAAAGGAGTAAAAGGCTATTCCTCCATTATCCAGCCTACGTCATAAGAGAGGGACTGTTCTCTGTTCATTCCCAACTAGAGAGCCACAGATTTTTAAAAAGTTAATTCTGCTCTGGATTTCTTCTTTTTTTTTTTGCTTGTGAAATTCTCTTTTTTTCATATATTTTTATTGTAATTAATAGAAGGGTTACATTATATTCCCCAGATAGAAGGTGCATTACTTCACAATCATTGATACCATTTCTCATGTCTTGATCCCCATTTCCCTCCCCCTCACCCCCACCCTCATCTTGTTTTCCCCCCTTCCCTATCCGATTCAAATTACCAAATACGAATATATACAATATATCAGATAACAAGGTGAAATACTGTAACAATATGAGATAACCAAGGGACAGCAAAAGAGATGAGAGACAACATAGTACATTAAGGACAACAATCACTCATTATATGGCTTTTGCCATACCACCCTGAACGCGGTCAATCACGTCTGCTCTGGATTTCTATAATCTCAGTATGATTCCAAAGTTCAAGAAAGAATTATCTCGTCCTGAGAACATAATAAAAAAGTACAACACAAAGCAATGATAAACAAACTATGAATTGTGGGTTAAATCCAATTCTTTGCCAGGTTTTATGAGATTTCATTGTGACATAGCTTATAAGTGCTACAAGAGGACAAATAAGTTATTTGTCTTAGAGACCAAGTGGTTGGTTGAAAGAACCTAAAATGTTTATGAAACTATTTCACCAATCCCTGCTTTAAGTTTATTTACCTTCTAAATGTGATCCTACATAAACAAAGCATACTTCCAATTTGTCTACAATGTCATCTGCTAAATTGTGAAGATACATGCTGCTTGTGGGGCTTTTCCATTAGGTAAGTACATTTCTAGGGCAGCGAGACTCGGAATATAAGTAGGAAAGGAAGTCTTCCTGAGTTTTACTGTATCCCAGATATCATCATAATATGAAATATAGTGGCTTTGTTATCCCAGGTTCTTCTCTTTCCCAGATGGGCTACATCAGAAAAGGTATGACATAAAACAGTTCTGTTACTCCATCCATAGCCCCTCCCTATTCTTCAGATCTTACATGCTTACAAAGTTCATTCAAAGTAGAGACCTCGGGCCCAGAGTTTGGCCTACTGGTAGAGTCCTTGCCTAGCATGCACCAAGACCCGGGTTCGATTCCTCAGTACCACATACATAGAAAAAAGTTGGAAGTGGTGTTGTGGCTCTAGTGGTAGAGCACTAGCTTTGACAAAGTCCAAGAACAGTGTTCAGGCCCTGAGTTCAAGCCCCAGGACTGGCAAAAAAAAAAAAAGTGGAGATCTCATGGAGGAAGGGACAATCAAAATTGTGGATTAGATAGTGCATTGCATTACACAGAGTGCAATTTATTTCTTTAAAAATCTTAAATCTCATCATTGCATGAAAGCATTATGATGTTTATAGCTTATCAACATAAATATGATGATACTATCTGGCATTTTTTCTCTTGGGGCATGATGTGATGTAGCCCTCAATATTGCTATTAGACTTGCCTCAGTCATTTTTCTCATGCAAGCAGATGTTATTACCAACAAATATTTCATCTTATTTGCTTTGCTCTTGTTGTTAAACATTCTGTTGCTATAAAGATGGGTGACAAAAGCTACTTTTTCAGAAGGTAATTTTTGATGCATTTATCTTTATAATCTAGGGAGTCTCTTGTATTTTCTAAAATAAGTATGCAAATTTTGTTCTGTGTTTCTTTTTATTTTCTTATTCACAATGAATATATACATTCTTATTGTTCTGTGATGTTTATTCACTTTAAATTCTATCCTAGCACTTACAGACATTTTGATAAATTTTACTAATATTGGAATCCTAAAACATTTGCTCATGAAAGTTCAAAGAAGAAAATCAACTATCAGAGGACAAAAATATTAGAAGATGGGTAATAGAGTTAGGGGGTAGTAAGTTTTGGTTAGACAGGAACAAAAAGTTGTTGGGTTTGATTGTTTATACAATGCATATAGTGAATAATAACCTACATCCAACATGACTTAAAACATTAGAAATCTGATTTTTATGTTTTCACACTAGATGCATGATAAATATTTGAGGAAATAGATATGTTTAACCTGATACATTGCATAATGCTTGCATAAAGACCATCACATGGCACACTTCTATAGATATGAACAATCACATTTGCTTTTCTTTGTTAAATTATTTTTAATTCCTATTTTTGTATATAGGGACGGAACAATTGATAAAACTAAGGTAGCAGTCGAGTTAGAGGTCTAAGATGTCTTTGAAGGCAGTCATCATGAGTTAATGATTGCTTATTTTTATGTGCATACATAAATATGACTTACTCTTAACTAATGTTAATCATAATGAAGGTATGTTTTAAGCTAAAAGAAGCTGATTACGTTATTTATTATGTTGCATGAGAAACATAATTAGTTGCTGTGACCTCAATGTCTTAAAGGACAAGAGGTTTAATTTAAGCCTTCGAAAATAATTTCTCCCTTTTTGTAGTAATAAATTATTTTGAGATTGAAATGAAAGATTAAACACATATGAAAGTAAAGAATACTTTTAGACATTCTGATCATACTTTCTTTTGTTTCACTGACTCCCTGGGAGTTTAAGGAAAACACAACGCTGCCCACATTAAAGAAATAAGAAACAGCTGGATGACTGTAGATCAGACCTGTCATCACCAGCTACCCAGAAGTCTGAAATCTCAGACTTTCTGTTTTAGTTTTGCCAGTCCTAAGGCATGAACTCTGCACCTAAATGTTGTCCCAGAGCTTTTTGTTCAAAGATATCACTCTACCATTTTAGCTCCACTAGTTTTGGTGGATAGTTAGAGATAAGAGTCTCCAGAACTTTCCTGCCCAGGCTGGCTTTGAACCATAATTTTAAGATCTCAATCTTCTGAGTAGCTAGGATTATAGGTGTGAGCCACCAATACCTGGCTTTTTATAGTTCTCTTTTCCCAGAAGCACACTTACTTTTCAGGCAGAAGAATTTCCTTATGGCTGTAAAGCAGTTCTATGTTTATTTTTCTACTTCCACCATGATTGTTCTTGTTCTTCGGAGTAGAGCTCAAGTCTCAACTCTTTAATGACAATTTCACTCAACTGTTTTGTTATATGCTAGGATATTTCATATTATTCTGACCTAGTTATAATCTTCTTACAAAGAGAACCCTTATATACTACATAGCAATATATTTACGAGTTTCAATTGGCATTTTTAATGCAATGGAATGAAATGACAAGACGTCAAAATAAACACAATAAAGTATGGAAAGCAAAGACTCCACATGAATGCTTTGCAAATATAAGTTTAGTATTTTGACACTTGTTTCTGTTGAATGTGTACATGAATACAACTTCACATATAAAACTGTGAATTCTAAACTGTGGCTCTGAATTTTAAAAGTTTGAAAGTGACTCTTGTATAAAACTATACACAGAATTGCAACCCCCCTATATATCAGGCTGACCTGACAATAAAATTAAATTTAAAAAAAGAAGCTAGGCACAGTTATAGAAACTCTTTAAAGACTTCTCTTTTGATTGATTGGAGTAAATGACTCTCAATTAACATGTACAATTAATAATGGAGACTTAAGTCCAGGGTTGAACAAAATAATTGTGTTGCTGTTACAACAGTATATTGAAAGATCATTGCCTTAATTGTTTAGAACTTGAAAGGAAGAATTTGAGTTACAAACATAATATGACTCACTCAGTATCACTTAAACTTCCCATTATTTCTGTTTTCAAATTTAATCTCCTCATTAATTAAAAACCAAGTCCAGTTTCTGTGTTTGACAAGAACAGGAAGACTAATGTGCCTATGTTATTTTCATAAGCACTAAGTAAGGAAAGGATTTAAGGCTGACCTAATATGTTTTAGTTTAATGAGTTTCAGACTCAGGGCTTCATTTCACTTTACCATAAACACTTGAATTCTAAAACTAATACCCTTCTCCATAGGATTTTCTGTAATCTAGGAAGAAGAATAAGGATTTTGAGCTTTCAGAGCTGGTATTAAAAGTGCCCGATTTCAGAAACAAGCCCATCATTTAAGGCAGAATTAAATGGTATCAGCATCTAGTGATATTTTCATCATGTACATGTTTTGGTTTACACTTCAATAACAACCTTCAAATGAAATGGTAGAGCCGGCAAGGCAGTAGTTTTCCATTAATGAAAATTTAACTATATACATATATATATATATATCAAGAGGGAGGCAGTGTGAATCAATAGCAAGCTATTATGAATTATAGTCAATGCAAAATCTGATCACATGTTCCTTCAAAATGTATTTTCCAGCATTTTTATAATGATGTCACTTACTGATTATTAACTTTCTGGCTATCAAAAGTTAAAAATGTTCAACTAAAGAAATAAGTCCTTTGGTTTTTTTCTTCACATATGGTAGAGGAAAGAAAAGGCCATCTCGAAAAAGTATAAACATTGCTAGAAAGCAGAGATTTTGTGAACAGTAATAAAACATAAAGTAATGCGGATATGAATGTGTGCCAGGGGAAGGCTGTAGAGGAAGAGACTAAGCAGGAGTGGTGAAAGCCTCCATCAGAAGGGCTTTAGAGCTCAAGGCCTGACCAAAGAGGGAAGAGGAAACTGACATAAATCACAGATTGGATTTTCACTTTGGAATCCGTGTCATAAAGCCTTTGCATTTTAAAGCTGGGGGGACTTAGAGCAACACTCTCATTTCACAGAGGAGAAAATTGAATCATGTTCTGCTAAGTTATACAGTATGTATTCCATGTTTGTAAAAATTGGAGGCTGCTTTTTTAGAACCAGGCTTACACACAGGATAAAATTTAGCCTTGTTTCTTCCCTACACGGCTCTTTCCAACCCTTATTTTTCAAAACTCTTCTCATCTTCAACTTTCTCATGTTCTATAATTATTTTATGCTATTCATTGATACACAAATTTCTGTGGCTTTCCAAGCATAGTACTGGGCATTGGAAATATGTGATCCTTGTTCATGGAAAGATGAGGATGCAATGGTTGAGAAAATAAATAGAAATGGTTATAACACTGAAGAATGTTTGCAAGGCCCTGGGTTCAATCCTCAGCACAAGAAAAAGAGCAACAATGATGATACCTAAATTAAATAAAAGGAAATGAATACGGCATTTTGATTCTCCTCTAAATGGACAATCCATATAGAGTATAATATCCGAACTGAATCTCAGATCATTAGTAAGAGTTTTCTGGGGGTTTATAAAGGATTTGAAATAGAATAAAGTAATGCTTATTTGCAATGTATTGGGTGTTAAAGAGGTGGAAAGAAACAAATGATATATGGATAGGATAATGATTTCCTAGAAGAGAGTGGCAAAAAGGCTTTTTTTCCCTTTTTTTTGAGACAGAATTGTACTATATCCTAGGCTGGCCTTGAATTCTGATTTTTCACACTTAGCTCCCAAAGTGCTGAAATTTCAGGTATGTGCTGCCACTTCAAATTATTCTATAGTGGATTGCTTACCTCCCATGAGCTTTTTTATTTAGGATATCTCCATTTATGCCTTCACTTAGACTTCTGGTGTGTGCATGCTTACCCAATATTTCCATTTATATAGCTAATGATCATCTCAAATATGCAATGACTAAACTGACATATGTGGTTTTCTCCTAACCCTTTATTTACAACAAAGTCCATGCATCTAGAGATATATAAATAAGAGTCATTCTAGACTCTTCTCTCCTTCTACCTAGAGCTGTTTAATCTCTACATTCCGAAAGAATATGACTTGATTTTTACCATTTGTGCTGCTTCCATTGTGAACTAAGCCCCTTGGAGACTGGATAAACATTGTGATAAAATTGCATTCACTCTCTCTCTCTCACTCTAGTCTCATCATAGCAGTCACACAGATGCCTTTTTAAAGAGTATGTTTGTCATTACTACCTGAAAATGTTCACTCAGAATCAGGACACAGAACAGAACCAAAATTCCCTCAGTGGACTAGCCATTTTTAAATTGTATTTATTCATTTATTTACTTTTCACTTTGTGTTTGTGTGTGTGTGTGTATGTGTGTGAATGTGTGCATGCACACACACATGTGTATATATGTAAGTAATAGGACTTGAACTCAGGGCCTATTCATTGTTCCATAGCTTTTTTACTCAGAATTGGCATTTTACCACTTATGCTGCCCCCACTGCCAGCAATTTGGTGGTTTATTGGAGGTAAGAGTCTCAGAATTTCCTGATTGGGCTGGATTTGAATTGTGACCCTCAAATCTTAGACTCTTTAATAGCTAGCATTATAGACATGAACCCCAGTGGTGGGTTTCCTATCTCCCTTCCTCCCCTCCCCTCTCCTTCCTCTTCCCCTCCCCTATCTCCCCTCTCCCTCCTTTCTCCTTCCTCCTTTCTCTTCTCCTCCTTCCCCTCCTCCATTCCCTCCTTCCCCTCCTCCTCCATTCCCTCCTTCCCCTCCTCCTCCATTCCCTCTTCCCCTCCTCCTCCATTCCTTCCTTCCCCTCCTCGTCCATTCCCTCCTTCCCCTCCTCCTCCATTCCCTCCTTCCCCTCCTCCTCCATTCCCTCCTTCCCCTCCTCTTCCTCCTCTCTTCTTCTTCCTCTTCCTCTCCTCCTCCTTCTCCTTCTTCTTCCTCTTCTTGTTTCTCCTCCTTCTCCTCCTTCTCCTTCTCCTTCTTCCTCTTCCTCCTCCTCCTCCTCCTCCTCCCCCTCCTCCTCCTCCTCCTCCTCCCCCTCCTTCTCCTCCTCCTCTTTCTCCTCTTCTTCATGAGGTTGAATTTAAGGCCTTGGCACTGTCCCTGAGTTTTTTTGCTTAAGGCTCAACCACTTAGATTCACAAAGCCACTTCCAGTTTTCTGGTAGTTATTTGACTCTACATTCTTTCCTGCACAGGCTGGCTTACAACTATGAGTGATCCTCAGATCTCAGCTTCCCGATTAGCTGAAATTACAGACTTGGGCCACCAGAGCTCCATCTTACCTTACTTTTAAAATATGTACTCTTACCTCCTTTCCCCTGGCCTACTTGGCTCTGATCATGTAAGCCCCTTTATTTCCTCAAACATTCCAGAAACACTTGTCACAAAATCTTTGCACTTGCTATACTGTCTGCTGAAAACACTCAAGTATCAAGAACAATCATTCTTTTCCTTCCTTTTAATCTCAACTCCAATGTTATCTGTACACTGATAATTTCACTACCTTTTTCTCCTGAATTTATATTCATGCTTGTATCCTCCTGTGCTCTTTTGATTTGGGAGCTGCGTTGTTATTATCATGCATGAGAATGGAAGACAGGCCCATGTTAGCAGCCATCTCCCAGCAATTGACACAAACCAATTTCATCATATCATTCCTCGTGGTATCCGAAACAACAATGGAAGAAAATGACTCCCATCTAGAGATGTTTTCTCATTACTAGAAATTCCATTCAAGAAGTCTTGCGAATAAACGAGTCTTTCTTTTCTTTCTGAATGTTTATTCATAGGAAGAGAAACATGTTAATTTCACTATTAGGTCATTAGCATTCAATCATTTCCATGATAACTCTTTATACTCCTTCACTAACACAGAGAGTTACTCAAATGAAAGAGAAATGAGACAAAAATATACATATATGTATTTTACATTTTGGAAATATCTGTATCAAAAGAGATGAACTACAAAATAAATCTGTCTGTTGCTTTAGAATGGATTAAAAGATGGTGGCTTACAACTGGTCCCAGGATCTTCAGGAGGATGCAAGTACAGCCTGGAGGGTAACAAAGCAGAAATCTGAGCTGATGACAAGTTTATTTAGTTCTCAGTATGAAAATCCAGATTAAATCAAGAGAATTTAATTCAAGAATTTTATAGGTGAATATTTCTGTCTGAGAATGAAACTTACCAGATGGCTTTTTATATGGGAAACTCTTGAAATCTGAATGAAATGTGTGGAATGCATTTAGTTACCAACTAACCAATAGTAGGAATTTTTACTAGGAATCAAAGAAATTTTACCTAAGAATGAAGAACTTTGATAGCTCTTTACTGGTGATTATCCCTTTTGAAGATACTGTGGTATCCATGGTTTAGTCGTAGAGGTAAAGAAATTAGTAATTGCTGCAGAACTTAACAACTCAGTGACATGACAGGCAAGTGAATATTTTTCTATAAATTCATTCAAAACTTGGTGTTAGTTTAATGTTGTCTTATACACACAATAGGATGATACTCTCCAAGAATACAGTGTCAGTTTTCTTCCCATGGTTATTGAAAGTAAATGCTAGGTGAAACAAAAATGTAATGAACATGAATGCACGATTTTGGTTTTATATAGTAAATAGCATCTTCCTCAATTTCAAATGACCTACAAGACTGTTACACAGAGAAATACTGCCATACATGACAACGTGGTCCAAAAATACACAATAAGAATACTGATGTTTTTATTTTTGGGTCCAACAAGTAGCCACCCTAATGAATAATGGTAAGCCTGCTATATTTCTCCGGATATTCACTATTTTCTTTAAAAACATATCATGACATTCTGATTTTATGTAAAGTTCTGGCAAAAGAAAATAACAAGATGTCATTAATATTTAATGTGACAAAACCAGTAATACCCGACAGGAAGCAAAACATAGAAAAGTAGATGATATAATCAGTAGAAACCTTGGGCTCTCCCAGCAGAGATTTGCAATAAAGCAAAACCTTGATACAAAAGGCCATATAGTAGGACGCTAAATGAAAGGATCTCTAGGATATAGAAACATAAGCCATATAATGAATGATTGTTGTTCTTAAGGTACTATGTTATCTCTCATCTCTTTTGCTGTCCCTTGGTTATCTCATATTGTGACAGTATCTCACTTTGTTACCTGATATATCGGATATATTTGTATTTGGTTATTTGAATTTGGATAGGGAACGGGGGAAAACAAGATGAGGGGTGGAGGTGGGGGAGAGGGAAATGGGGACCAAGACATTTGAAAGGGTATCAATGTATGGGAATTAATGCACCATCTATCCGGCAAATATCATGTAACCCTTCTATTAATTACAATTAAAAACATATGAAAAAAAGAAAAGTAGATGATAATAAAGTACCAAAAGGAGCAGAGTGGTATCAAAGGCAGATGAGTAGGTAAAGGGAAAGAAGAAGAGGGGGGAAATGCAGTCAAACATCCAATGTATATCCTATAAAATTGAGAAGTGTGAGGGAAGGAGTGAGTAGGGGAAGGATGGGTGAAAACTTTGAAAGGGATGACACTGATGAAGATAAATTGTATTTATAAACTACATTGTTAAGTGGCAGCTTCTTTGTACAACTACTTAAACATAAAACAAAGTAAAAGGGGAATAAAAAGCTGTCACAGGCAGGTGCTGAGAATTTCATAAACATCCTTTGTGAATTTAGTCTAATTGACTCAGATTATCCCAGTAGTCTCAATTACTTTCCAGTTCCAAATAGCACTTTTAGAAATAGAAGGAGCTCTTTTTGTCATTAATTTCTTTGACATCCTGCAGAATCATCTTTCAGTAGCTCAAAGAGCTGGCAAAGATTTCCAGAAGTTTTCCAGATTTATCCTGCAGTTCTCCAATAAGAAAGAGTTTAAGTCAATACTATTTGGAAACCAAATGAAGAATTCTCACTTTCCCTTCTCCCCAAGAAAATGTCAGAAATTTAAGAATACAAGTCTGAGAAATTCTATTACCATATTTTATATTTGTTTCCAAGACCTGTAAGATATATATATATATATATATGTACATATATATATATATATATACATAATTTTTTTCTTATGGTCATGGAGCTTGAACTTTGGGCCTGGGAGCTGTTCCTGAGGTCTTCAGTTAAAAGCTACTACCCTACCCCTGGGCCTGGGCACTGTCCCTGAGCTCTTCAGATAAAGACTGCTGCCCTACCCTTGAGCCACAGTGCTATTTCCGGTTGTCTACTGGTTAATCGGAGATAAGAGTCTCATAGACTTTAGTGCCCAGACTGGCTTTGAACCGTACTCCTCAGATCTCAGCCTCTTGAGTAGCTAGGATTACAGGCATGAACCTGTAATATATTTTGAAGCCAGAATTACATTGTCCTTTTCTTAGTCCATAGAGGATAATAATATATGGTTTATTTTCACATTATATAATATTCTTTTTTAAAAAATAACTGAAAGTATCTGTCCTTGGGCTTAAATTCAATGCCTGGACACTGTCCCTATGCTGTTTTTTCTCAAAAGTACAATCATTTAAAAAACAGATACAAAAATCTTAAAAGTACGGACCAGGATTTTGGCCTAGTGGTAGAGTGCTTGCGTAGCATGCATGAAGACCCGGGTTCAATTCCTCGGTAACACATGCATAGAAAAAGCCAGAAGTGATACAGTGACTCAAGTGGTAGAACTCTAGCCTTGAGAAAGCCCAGGGACGGTGTTCAGGCCCTAAGTTCAAGTCCCTGGACTGGAAGAAAAGAAAATGATAATGGATTCATTTTAGATAGCATTTATCACTTAAGTCTGAGACTTGCATTTTCCATAGAGTATTTGATATTTAATTCAATAATGAGAAATGTTACAAGACAACAAAATGAATACGTTGTATTAAATAGACAAGCACTGTGAGGTTCCTGTCCTAAGTGGATTACCGCAGTTGAAGTACATCATCCAGTGCATTGTCCCTAAGAAATCC
Organism: Megascapheus bottae; assembly: GCF_031878675.1. Lineage (NCBI taxonomy): Eukaryota > Metazoa > Chordata > Mammalia > Rodentia > Geomyidae > Megascapheus > Megascapheus bottae. The sequence goes on from NC_143519.1 coordinate 35,437,845, forward strand.
CCCTCACTTTGTAGGTCTAGGATTATTGAATGGTGAAGCTATCTTCCCCATATTGACATCTGCTCGTTTTCTCAGCCTTCTTCAGCAGCACAGAGCACTACATAGGACTCCATCCATGAATTTTACATTTTTCTTTACACCAACAGAAAGAAGTTGTGCCATAATGGATATTACTAGATTTAAGTGGATAGTGAAAGTTTTTCTTGTTTTCACTTTGTTATGCATACAGATCTCCTGGTGAACTTGTAAAAGTATACATTCTAATAACATGGGCTGGTGACAGTTCTGGAATTCAGTACTTCTGAGCTTTCCTTTACATTGTACTACTGCTGTGCAGTCTCAGCCACACTGTTCATGGCCTGGTGCTATCTTAGTTGCTGATAATCTTTTTTAATATTCAAAAGGTTCATTAAGCACCAGAAATCACATTTTCCCTCAATTTATCAATGACAACTGATGTCTCTATCAAACACAGCTTTAACATGTATGGAGGAGAATGCTAACCAAAAGCTTTGCTGTTCTCCAATTCTGTCGTTAGATATATTATCTCGATTTTAATGTTAAGTAGACACCATAACAAGAATGTACCTGAAATATTTAGTAACATTAATGAGATTAATCATGAGGCTTCCTCATTAGAGACAACTAACTTGATCATTTAATCTCAGTCCATATCACTTTCATAAAATCCAATGGCAAACAAAATTTATTTCAAAAGTTGTTTGACTTTCACTGCCTCATGTAAGGCTGAAGTGGAAATTTCAGCATAAAATTTGAGATCTGCACTTACAAAATATTTAAAATTGAATGTGCTACTTAATTTGATTCACATTAGCCATGAAATCATTAAGTCTATTAAGCCTACACCTTATAGATATTAAAAACCATGTTCAATTAATTTCAATTCTTAAAATTTACATGCATATAAGATTATTTGGTAAACAGTGGTTGAATATATTTTGTAACATATGAATGGCAACACAGAAAACATTAATGGATAGTGGGCATCAGTGTCTCGTGGCTATAATCTTAGTTACTCAGGAGGCTGAGATCTGAGGATCAAGGTTTGAAGCAAGCCCAGGTGGAAAAACAAATCTATCAGACATCTATCTCCAATGAACCAGCCAAAAGCTAGTATCTAGATGTGGGGCACAAGAGATAGAATATCATCTATGAGTAAAAAAGTTAAGCAACAGTAGCAGATCCTGAGTTCAAGCCTCAATACAGGCAGAAAGAAAGACAGAGTGAGAGATGAAAGAGAAAGCTAAGAAGGAGATGAAAGGAGGGAGGAAGGGAAGAAGGAAGGAAGGAAGGAAAGAAGAAAGGAAGGAAGGAAGGAAGGAGGGAGGGAGGGAGGGAGGGAGGGAGGGAGGGAGGGAGGGAGGGAGGGAGGGAGGGAATGAGGGAGGGAGGAAGGAAGGAAAAAGAAATATTGAGAACTGCATATTTTCTCTAATGCCTTCTCTGCATTGATCTCTGCAAATGGATCAGCAACTGTATAATCTTCACTGACAAGATCAACAATAACACAAAAATGGATACGCAGGCTACAGAAAGCCAGCAAGTATAATACATAGACTCAGATAAATATGGATTATGGGATAGTGCACAAAGAAAAATTATATGAACTTACATGCTGATTGTAATTACTAGCCTTTCAACAATTCAATCATCATCTTCATATTTAGGAAAGTACAAAAATAGCAATGTCAAATTTTCAAGAAAATAATAAGTCTTATTTCTTCCCCTATCCTTGATTTATTTATTTATTTTAGATTTCTATTGAACTCCTAAGAAAGGCAGCATCCTTATCAAATGTGCTAAAATCATTTACATGGAATAAAAGGGACCAGTTGCAATAAAATAGAAGAGAACAGGATAACAACTGACTCCAGATTGTTATTACTTAGAATTAAATCAGCCCAGTTATGAGGGGATGGGGCAGGAGGAGGAGAATGGAGAACAATGTTAAATAAAGTCAGGCTCACAGAGACACTAGCAGGTATGTTCTGTCTCCCATATATGGAAGTTAGATCTGAGTTATAAACATAGATCAAAATATACACAATTCCATGTGCATATGTATATATACAGATTTGTGCTAGTCTGGTAGAGCCCATAGAGGATTTTACTCATGTAATTCCTTTGAATAACTAACAGTTTAACAAAATGAATACTGGGAAGCTGGAATATCTCTGGACTGAAAGTGTTGTCAATGAGACTTCATGCAAACAAATGGAGAGATAAATGGTGGGCAGGTGTGAAAATGGATCCAGATAACTTGAAGGGATGGTGGGGTTTGAAGTGACCTTTGTACAACTACTTAAAGATAATAAAGTGATTAACAATCATGTTGAGAAAGTTACCTAACTATATAAATAAATAACCTAGAAAAAAGGTACTGTTTAGAGACGAGCTATATAATTACTTATTTTTTGACATGTATAAATTTATAGGAATAGAGATATGTGAAATTACTTGAATTTGTCACTACAAATAAACAATATCTAACCCCAGATCACCAAAAGTGAGCACCAAGACAGGCAGAACAGCAGAAAGATACAGAAATATTGGAAAAGAAAATAACAACTTAAATTGGGTTAGGAATTCTCCCTAAATATAGTTTTAAGAAAATTTTACATATAATTGCTTATAAATAATTACACATACAAAATTATTATTTCAGCATATGAAATGATATAAATCATGTATGCACAATTTAGAGTCAATGTACCGCTAGAACATTGAAATAATAAGACATCAGCATTAAAATACTGGAAAATTTAGGTTAGTTTGTATAATCATCATGAAAATAGACTCATTTTCACACCAGCTAACCTCTGTTTTGTATTTTCATATTTTCTATATTCTATTAGGAAAACTGGTCAGGAGTCAAAGAAAGGTGAAAATTTTAGTGGTAGGACCAACAACCATGGCTGAACATTCACATATGATGCATCTAATTCCAAATATTTTTAGCAATATTTTTTAAGATAGCTTTAGATACAGCAAGGATCAATACAAAGCCTGGTAGGACAAAGCCTGGTAGGTGTTTAAGGAATAAGTTCATTTTAATGTTGAATTAACAATATTTTATGCTGAGTTGAGCTGAATGTAGAGAATCACTTTGTGCTGTGTGTTCTTTAATTTTAATTGCCCAATTAGCTGGGGCTGCCTTGTTCAAGCTGAACAGAAGCTGCTAGATCCCTTTAGTAAGCAGCACAAGGGTGAAGGAGTTTGGCAGTTTATCCATGTGTAACTAGAAAGCAAAATTATCATGTATTCTTCTTAAGCCACATTATAAGAGAACCAACATCTAAACACCTAAAGGTTATGACTGTAGAAGACTGAAGTTAAGACTACATAATCATTAAATAAGTTACATTATTTTCTTCTAAGAAAATGTGTTAAAGAATTTCATCTTCATAGGCCACTTTGATTAGAATGAATTTATCCTGAACAAACACATTTTTGAAAATTATGATGTCCAATGAAAAGACATATGAACAAGCAAAAAGTATTAGATAGACCTCCTACTAACAAACAGGAGATTATCTTATTGTAAAAGAGGTTGTCTGGTCAACTAAAAAGTACAGTGAACTAATAATATATATTCAACATATAAGGGTTGGATATGTTAATGCTTCCATTGTTAGTAGTATTCTTTTTTGTTCTTACAGACTTTCTTGGGAAAAATACCACATAAAAATAGGGGCTAGTTAACAGATAATGTTTAGTAATTTATGCAAATATTTTCCAGGTAACTTAAAACATTTTATAGCAAATAGTAATAAAGTTTTCTTTTTGTCAAAAATAAACCAACAAAAAATTAGTAACCTGATGAATGTAACCCCTCTATAAATTTTCCTGACAATAAAATACAATTAAAAAATTAATAAAAGTAGTAAAATAGGGCCAAGAGTTTGGCCTAGTGGTAGAGTGCTTGCCTAGCACGCACGAATACCCGGGTTCGATTCCTCGATACCACATACATAGAAAAAAGCCGGAAGTGGTGCTGAGGCTCAAGTGGTAGAGCTCTAGCCTTGAGAAAGTCCAAGGACAGTGCTCAGGCCCTGAGCTCAAGCCCTGGACTGGCAAAAAAAAAAAATGTAGTAAAATAAACATGTAGAAAAGATTTTAAATAATCACCAAATCAATTTAAGCTGAAGACTTATTATTTATTTAATAAAACTATATATAGCTACTTAAAAGTAAAAAAAACATAAAAAATCATATTAATTTTAAAGATAAAAATAAAATTGTATGAGCACACAAAGAAATAATAAAAATCAAAAATATCAGAAACATTACAAATCAAGGAAAAAATAAAACTCAAGATGTCTTAGGTGTTTGAATCAGTAGACATTAGCTATTATATCTTATTAGTAGATATTAGCTATTATAGTCTATTTAATGACTCAACTGATTCTCAACTGAGAGAAATTATGCAAATTGAAATTAAACTGTTTAAAATGAAACATGATTGATCTTCTCGTCAAGGGTCTTGAATCAGGGGATTCAACTAAATACAGGTAAAAAATAATACAAAAAAATGTATTGGTAGAAAGCATGTTCAACAAGGACATACTAAATCCACTAGCACAACGATGTTCATTGCAGCACTATTTACCATAGCAAAGATATGGAACCAACCCAGATGGCCCTCAGTTGATGAGTGGAACAAGATATAGTATATATACACAATGGAATTCTATACTGCTGTCAGAAAGAATGACATCACCCCAGTTGTAAGGAATTGGAAAGACTTAGAAAAAAATCATATTAAGTGAAGTAAGCCAGACCCAAAGGAACATAGGCTCAATGGTTTCCCTCATTTGTCATAATCTGTAGAAACCTTGGGCTCTCCTAGCAGAGATTTACAATAGAACAAAACCTAGATACATAAGGCCATATAGTATGATGCTAAATGAAAGTACCTCCAGGATATAGAAACAAAAGCCATATAATAAGTGATTGTTGTCCTTAATGTACTATTTTATCTCTCATCTCTTTTGCTGTCCCTTGGTTATCTCATATTGTTACAGTATTTCACCTTGTTGTCTGATATATTGTATATGTGCTTGATTGATTATTTGAAATTAGATAGGGAAGGGGTGAAAACAACATGAGCGGCAGGGGAAGTGGGCGGGGGAGAGGGAAATGGGGACCATGGGGACAAATGACATGAGAAAGAGTCTCATTGTATGTGAAGTAATGCACCTTCTATCTGGTGAATATAATGTAACCCTTCTATTAATTACAATAAAAATATATGAAAAAAAGAAATAAATGGGGCTAAAGTCTTAAGCTCACAGCCTTATTCTTGGGCTGCTGACTTAAGTTGTAGACCTCCCAACCAACCACTCAAAAAGAAAACATGTTCAAATACTTATTATTTTTTCCTTGATATTATTCCTTGAACAAGACAATATAGTAGTATAAATAAATAGCATTTATCTTGTATTCAGCATTAAAGGTAATATACAGAGAATTTAAATAATACAGGATGACATGCATAAGCTATATGCACATGATACAATATTTCACATTGGTCAGCTTAACATTTTCATCATGGACTAAATCCTTCATGTGATGGTATTAGACTGTCTGTCTTCTCTAAATGAACTGAACTGACTGATGACTAGACAGTGGTTTAGTGATCTTGAAGAAAGGTCATAGAAACCACTTAGTGTAAAGAATGGAATAGAAAAACAACTAAAGACCAAAGAACAATGCTGGGGGGACAAGGAGGCAAACATGCATACATTCTTAAGAACAAAGATGATATAGATAGATAGATAGATAGATAGATAGATAGATAGATAGATAGAGATATATATAGAGAGAACTTGTGATGAAGTAGTGCTTAGAAAATTTCCAAAACTATTTTTTTATTATTATTATTATTATTATTATTATTATTATTACCCATCCACGGGCTTGATCTTTGGACCTGGGAACTGTCACTGAGATTCCATTCCTCAAGGTTAGTGCTCTACCTTTTGAGCCACAGTATCACTTCCAGCTTTTTCTGAGTTTTTTGTAGGTGAAAGTCCCACACTTTCCTATCTGGACTTTGAACTGTAACCCTCAGATCTCAGCCTTCTGAGTAGCTAGAATTACAAGACTGAACCACCAGCACCCAACCAGAAATTATTTTTCCTCAGTTACATTAAGGCAGAATAAACTTCATAGAAATTCCAATAAGCTATATTGTGGCAAGAATACTATCACAATACAAAAAACAAACAAACAAACAAACAAGCAAACAAACTTGAATGCTCCTAGAGAGAACAGCACAACAGACAGTAGAACAATGATATCAATAGTGCCAACTTCCTATAAAAAGCAAAAAGAAACCAGAAGATAAAATATGGCATTGAAATGCCAACAAAAGTCCGCTAAGAAATTCATAGAATGTATAAGTAAACACCAAAACAAAGTTAAGATTTAAACATTTAAAGAAAAAAAGACACCAAGATTTTATTGTAAGAGACGCACACTGTAGAATGTAATAAAACTTTCATTCTAACAAAAATTCCAAACAAAAATTTCCAGATGGAAATTCAAATCTAAGAACAAAACAAGAAGAAAGTGAAAATTCATAGATATTAAAGATTATTCTTGGATGCTTTCATAATTCTCTTTAAAGATGAAATATTTTCAGTATATATAGTATTTTGTACTGACATATAAAGAATAAAATGGATATTAGCTTAATACTAAATCTAAATAGGTTATGATAAACATAGCATGCATATTTTCATTCCTAACAAACATTACAAAGCATTAAAACGTCTAGACATTGGTGGTTCACACCTGTACTCCTAACTATTCAGAAGGCTGAGATCTAATGATTATAGTTAAATGCCATCCCGCACAAACAAATCTGAAAGATTCTTATTGCCAATTAACCAATAACAACCAGAAGTGGAGGTGTGGCTCAAGTGATAGAATGCCAAATTTGAATTAAAAAAAAAAAAAACAAGCAAGTGTTCAAAGCCTTTTTTATTCAAGCCACAATCTCTACACACACACACACACACACACACACACACACACACACACACACACACACAATGGATTAGGATGAAATGTAGATAAAATTCTATTGGTAGGCTACTATTTGGATGCATTATTATGGTCATGCATTTCATACTACATCACAGTATTAGTTATGTATGTTTTATAGCTTTTAGCATTTATAATTAGAAAACAGTAATTATAATAAAAAGCAATGGATGGGAGGAAGAAGGGAGGGCTGTGGAAAGGAAGAAAGGAAGAGTATGAGGCCCTAAGTTCAAGCTCCACAGCCCAAAGAAAACAAATAAATAAGGAAAGAAGTGAAGAGGAAGGGAGGAAATGGGAAAATGGAGAGGAGAGGAGAGGACAGGAAAAGAAAAGAAAAGAAGGGACAGGTAGGGGAAGAGGAAGGAGAAAGGAAAGGGAAACATAGAAAGGAAAGATCTCTCTATTACACTACACACACACACACACACACACACACACACACACACACACACACACACACAAAACATATTTAAGCTCACTAAAGCCTAAAAGGAAGCGAAAGGTAGATGGAGAGTTAAAGCAGAATAACAGAGATGAGTTGAGGCTGATCAACAACATTATGTGCATGTGATAAATGTTATAATGAAGCACTCTTGCACAATTAATTTATACTTATACTATTATCAAATCTTAAGGATCAAGAAAACTAAAGATTAAGGAAAACATATGAAAAGGTCATATCAAAACACATTGTGTGTCTTTATATGGGTAAATACTAGGGCTAGAACTCAGGCCATCCCACATTTCCCTCAGCTTTCTCACTCTACCATTTGAGACAAGTCTTTAACTCTGACATTTTGCTAGTTAATTTGAGGTAAGAGTGTTGAGGATTTATCTTCTTAGGCTGATTTTGAACCATGATTTCCAATTCTTAGCCCCCTGAGTTTATATGATTATAGACAGGGGTGAGCCATTATTGCCTCACTTTAAGGAAGATGAAAAGAGTTAGAATGAGAAAGGATAAAAAAGAGCAGTCAATCATGCATATATGGGAATATAACAATGAAACTCATCAAATTTATATAATAATTATACACATCAATGTAATGACTGATGAAGTGACTAATAGTTTTTGTTAATTCAGCTTTAAGGTTGCATAGATATCATAAAAAAGCTAAAATTAAACTTATGTAGGGAATATCATAGTAAATGCATTCAGCATCAGAATGTGGAGACAGATACATATTTTTGCATAACCAACAACAAATGCAAAGAGTGTTTCAGGGAAGGTAAAACTCATGTGAGATTTTTTGTGAAATCCTCAAATATATTGATTATTTTGAAGGTTGTAGTGTCAGCGAAATATGTGATAAGGAAAGGAAAGGTGACAAGAAAGAGAAGATTGCAAAAAATGTGAAGGCAAATAATAAGATACTTTTCAAACATGAAGGGAACCAAAGGTCAGCTACAGAGAGAGTGAAGCTTCTTACACATGGGCCGAACAATTTACTGACTGAAAAGACAGGTACTTCTAAAGCAAAACTCAAAGAGATCATTGCCTCCAATTCACACAGAGGGCTTAGGAGCAGAATCAGAAATGGACACAAGTCTCAGAGGAATGAGAAAAAATAATAAAACACCATAGAAGGATTAGGCTGTGCTTATTAAGTGCCTGAAAGAAAAACCAGTAATTTCAATTATTTTTTTTAAATGAAAGAAGGAAAATTCCCTTGTAACAAATGTGAACCATAACTCCATGCCTTTTTGATTTATTATATTTTAGGTTATTGGATTGTTGTCCAGGCTGTCTTCAAACTGTAATTGTCTTACATACAGGTTTTTCCATAGCATATAGTCACCACACCTGGCTTATTGTTTGTGATAGGCATCTCATCTTTTTTCATGGGCTAGACTCAAACTAGATATACCTTCCAATTTCTGCCCCTTGAATCACTGGGATTAGAGGTCTGGGCCAGTACTCCACACTTACATAATTATAAAACATACATCAACAAGGAGACTTCAACAGAAAAAAAATGTGAGGAACCTATCATTCCTTCTCCCAAATTTGTTACGTAAGAGACTGAAATTAGGACAGTCATGGAACAAGTAAGCTCTTCACTCAGAAATCATTCACAAATAAAGAAGTCAGCATTAGGAAACATTTCAATGTTATTTCCAAATTGTCTACCAACACGTGAAGGCCATGAATTCAATCTGACTAGTCAGGTTGCTATTTTATGGACTCTCTCTGTTAAGTAACCCAGGACATGTGATTAAGATCTTACTGAAGTTCATAGCTGTCACATTTTTACATAATTTATGTAGGATAAGGAAATCCGTATGCTTTGGCACCTCTGATGAACATAATCTGATTTGAAAGGAAAGTTTTCACTTTGGTCAAACTTCTTTGAAATTTTTCTGAAGATTTACAGCAATTTTAGTAAACAACTTTTTGCAATTTATTTTTTTAATGAAATGGTATATGTTGAAAATGCCATGTAGTCTATCTACAGGTAATACTTAAAACATAAGCTATAAGAAATACTGATTTAGTATCTTATGCAAAACAAAAGAACCCTTTGTTTATGAGTTACTACAAGAAGATACAGTTGCATGCTTCTGCAATGTCTGAGTACCTTATTTCAGTAATAATGGAATCCATTTTATTACCCATTAGCTTTCATTATGTAAGAATTATTTACAATTATGGCTATGTGCTAAAAGAGTACACACACGGCTTTTATAAAAAGCTGAATACTGTGGGGAGCAGAATTCTTCTCTACCTCATTCATGTCTTAAAGCATCAGGATCAGATATTTTAATTGTATTTGACAAGAAATTGATAGCAGGTATAGGTAAAAGAGTGTTTGTTGTTGGAGTAATCTATAGCAAATGATTTTTTAGGGGCCTCTTTCTAGGTCAGCACTTTACAAATAGTTTTTCAAAGTCCTAGTTAAAATGTGCTGTTAACACTAAAATAATGAAGGATATTAATGATAAAAAACATTTCTCCAAATGTATTCCATGCTTCAAGTCTGTGGATTAATATCTATATCTAAAATATGTTTTTTAATGCTATGCCAATTTATAAATTATGAATAAGATGTCACGACATTATGAAAAATATACTACAATTACAGTGTTTCTGACAAATCCCAGAAAAATAGTGTTATGGGAATTGAATAACTGTTGGCTATTTTATTTAACAAAAGATGCTGTTTTCATAAAACAGAAAGTAGTAGATAGATTAAAAATCACAATGAAATGCATTGAAGCATTTTCTACCCACCATCTTGGACAGTGAAAAGATTACTTAGAAATCTACAGAGGAAACCTTTCTGAATCCAAACTTGCTGTCTGAATGACCTACCAGCATGGTACTGGTGGAGGTTTAATAGATTATAAGGGCCTAACCCTACATCTTGCTCGGGTTTATTTGACACCCTTACCCCTGAACAATGGCATATAAGTGGACTTAGAGATAAAGAAAATTAATGTATAGACACAAGTTCATTTGTTAAGGATAGCTACAACTCTCAGTTGGAAAACAAAATATGAATAGCTAAAATGCCTAGTAGCAATTGTAACCTACCAAATACCCTGAAATGAAACAAGCCAATGTTAAAACAAAAATGGATTCAAGTCCAATTCTATAAGAATAATGTATGTTAAGTACATTAAGATATTTGTCTATTTTAACCTTTGTGTGTTTTGTTTAGTATTATTTATTTTGTTGTGGTCCCAGGTATTAAACTAGAGCCTCAAAAATGGAATGTAAGAATGTGAGAATGGGCCGGGTTTAGTGGCTCAGGCTTGTAATCCTAGCTACTTAGGAGGCTGAGATCTGAGGATCAGGCACAATAGGACCTGAGACTCTTATCTCCAATTAACCTCTAGAAAACAGGAAGTGGGGCTTGGCTCAAGAGTAGGGTGATAGCCTGGAGCTGAAAAGCTCAGGGACAACGTTTAGGCCCAGATGTAGGGCAGTAGTCTTGAGCTGAATTGCTTAGGGATAGCACCCAGGCCCACACACACACCCCAAAAATATTTGATAATATTTACTTAGCTCCCATTGAGTTCTCCCTTTACTTTTTTTTTTTTTTTTTGCCAGTCCTGGGCCTTGAGTTCAGGCTCTGAGCACTGTCCTTGGGCTTTCTCAAGGCGCTCTACCACTGGAGCCACAGCACCATTTCCAGCTTTTTAATATGTATGTGGTACGGAGGAATCGAACCCCGGGTCTTCGTGCATGCTACGCAAGCACTCTTAATCACTAGGCCAAACTCCAGGCTCATTTCTTTACATTTTTATCTTTTATGACTCACTAAAATATATCCATTTGGATTTCTTGATAAATCGTGTATTATTTTTTCTTTTGGGATATCTTGAATTTTCAAGGGATGATAGTGAAAAATATAGTTCACCATGTGGAAAAAAGATGAGGTCTTGGTGAGATATTGAAAAAACAGTAATTTTCAGTCAGAGAAAGCAGGAATGTCAGGGTCTAGAAGAAATACTAAGACAAATTAAGAAAATACATAAGGTGGTTCTCTGAAAATTCCCAATGAGTTGGAAATGGAAAGGAACCAGGTCACTGATAGAATAGAGTTTTCATTTTGGCATTTGAACTCAGGGCTTGTTCTTGCTAGGCATGTGCTGTACCACTGAGACGCATCTCCAGTATGAAGAAATTCATTGTAAGACTTAAGAGCTTAAATTGAGCTTGAAACAGTCATGATGTTTTTAAATGACAGAAAAGAAAACTTACAACAAAATATAAATTATTCCTTTAAAACAAAGTCTCATTTCTGAGCTCCATGAATTGTACAATGTTAAATGTTCATTGTTGTCAAACCTAAAGGCATCAGGGTGCAGTTTTAGAATACTAATATATTATGGATGCCATGGTTATTAATTGCCTCTTAATTACTAAAATCCTGTGCATTTTATTGTAATATTCTTCAAGATATCAGGCATTTATATAGAATTACTCAATGATAGACAAAGCTAAACTTCATCATTTAATTACAATTTTATCCTCTATCACAGATTATTTATATATTCATAAAAGACAATGGTTGGAATATTTAACATATAAGTGTGAAGTAAACATTAATTTTATTTGTTCCTGCTATGAATCCTTATATAGATAACTCGAGATTATCTATATGTTTGCTTTTTTTTTTTAATGTAACTTCTTGCTTTCCTTCAAAGTAGATGCTTAGGTTTTGAAATGTTCCACGGGAAGCATTCTTTATCCCTTTTAACTTATCATTCAAAATAAACCACTTATAAATATATAATCTGACTGAAAAATTAACAACTGTGTATTTTCAAATCTTCTAGCTTTCTTCTTTCTCTATTATTGTAAATAGCTTGATTATATGTTCAGTAAGTCAAGGCATAAGTGTGTGTTTGAAATTAACTTTTGTCAAGCTAAATATTATGAGGAACAATTATATTTTGGGCAATATGGCAATTAGCCTCTCTCGATGCAAATGAAAACAAAGAAAACACTGTAGTAATTTCAACGGCTAAGCTGGAAGGACACTCCTTCTCATCTTCAAATCATGGTACTTACACTTGGTCTCTCTACCTACCATGAGATAAAACTACAGACATCATTATACAATGAAGTGAGTATCACCTGGGAAGCATCAGAAGGATTCATTTGAAAAAGTAGAATATTACAGAGAATAACATTACTTACTTAATAATATCTTAGGATCCCCTGAATTATTCTGCTCTATTTGAAGAAGAGAGTTCTCCTGACAAATGTTACTTCCAAGGATATCTCATGTTAAAATAAAATGGCATCATTTTAAATGCCGTTGTAAATTTTATGAGATATAATAAACATGTCTATTTTGCATACTTTTTTGTAAATTATATTTTATTATTTTAAATGGCTGTACCATTTGACAAATCACTTTATAAGTACAATATACCTTGATCAACATCATCCTTTTCATTATTCTCCCCATCCCTCTGACCCAAGACCTCCTCTCATTTTTCCTAGGATAGGATATCATAGGATATATCTTGCATACTTTTTTACTACTATTTTAGTTTGTGGATAATCATGTCTTCTTTTTTTTGAAAAAGTTTAAATGATCATGAAGAATAAAGTGATGAGAGGACATTTTATTTCAAATAGTTGTATGACCTTGAGTCATCTTAAGGGCCATCACTGTACTTTAGCTTTGTCACTATTCATATCGGTAATATGAAAACTCCATCGTACCTCACAGATCATTGTGAGTGTAGGGAACCTTACTGATATGATGCAGCAGTAAAACACTGAACACCTATGGAAAGTGATATATTTTCATTAATTGATTTGTAAAAACATTTTAATATGTCATTTTTAGCATTTTAAATTGCCTAGCATACATTATAAATAAATAATAAGTATAATGACTATATGAAATTAGTTTCAGCTATCAAGGTACCTTCTTTTTTTAATAGATTAGTACATCAAACAGCTAGAGTCACAAAACCCCATGCAAAGGTAATGTGGATCTTCCAGTATTATTCCAATTCAGTGCACAGATACAGATGAAACCAGAAGACCAGAAATGTATAAAAATATATCATTAGAGTTACCTCCCAGTGTTACTCTACACTTTGTAGGATGTTAAATGACAGACAATACAAAGTCCTGAAGTGATTCTTGCTTTTAATTGGAGGAAATTTTTGGATTTTTCAAAGTTCAATTTGTGAATACTCTGCTAAGTAATGTTCTTCTAAATAAAGTTCCTGTTTGATGATGCCTCACAGCATTCACAGTTGCTATATAATTTGGAGCACAATCAGGAGGTTGTACAACAAAGTAATTTTCCTGGCTGTGTACAGAATCTTACTCACAGTTGCAGTATATGCTTAGACTGATTTTGTTCCTGTCTCAGGCTTCATGTGCATATTGAGAAGAAGGATTGATTCTAAATTAGTACTTCTCTATAAAAGAGATAATGACTTGTTATTAAACAGCCTACTTAGTAAATGATGTTTGTGAGGGTAACTTAATTTATTCTTCCTTCAATTCCACAAGAATTGTACTAATCACTTGATTAGTACAAAAGATTCGCTACCCATTAGGTTATCGTTTCTGTCTTTTTTAATGATAACTGAAACTAATATGATTGAAAACAAATCACAATAAAAATATAAGACTTTGTAAAAAGTTTAAATTTGTTTTGTTTGTAGCTTTGTAGCAAGTGAAAAGAAACTTGATATTAAATCTTGAAGGAAATTTGTACAGTTTATGATATGACTAACTAATTGGTGTAGTTCCCCATCAAACCTCAATATGGGAGAAGAGATGACTAAACAGAATTTCCATAAAGTGTGCCAGTTGTCATTGGGTGAATTGGCAAAATGTTACAAGACAGATGATTCCAGGAAGTATTAGATATTTCCAAGTAGAAAATTTTAAAGAAGAAAAGTTAGATACTGGAAGGCAAGAAAATGAAGCTATACCTTAATGCCAAACAATAAATTATAAAATTTAGAAATTAATAAAAATTCTGCTCAGAGGCAGAAAAAAACACAAAGTTGGCCCTTTTGTTCATTATTAAAACTCTTTGCATAATTAAGGTAGTACATTGTAAATCATTTCAAACTAGACAGGGTGGCCCTAGGGAAAGACAAATCTTACCAAAAGTACCCGCAATTATCTTGAGATGATAAAAAGGAGTATGCAGGAAATATAGCAGTTTATGAAGTACACCCATAAAAGGAAGAGAATGCAAGTATTTAATATTTCATGGAACTGACTGAGAATAAATAGGAAATCTTCTAGGTATTTTACAGAGCTGTTCTTCCAAAAGAAGCAGCACAATCAAAGAAAAGGTTGTATCATTTTGAAATAAAAAAATTACAAAATCTTTAATATTCTACAGGAAGAAAGAAAGTGGGAATGTACAACCCACAAAATTCTATTTAATTGGAGTAAAGAAGGAAAATCTTCAGGGAAGACTTCCCTAAGTACAATGAACCGAGTGCATCTTTTCCCAAGGAGTAGAATCGGGCCTAGTCAAGACACAGCCTCTTTCCTCAGGTTAATCGACTCCCATCAGTATCAGTCACACAGGGACTCTGACCTGGTATTACTGTTGGGTATGTCCTTTTCTCTTTCTATATGTGCATATTTAATTGTAAGTAAGCTCATTGTAAGCTGGGTGTGTGAATTTGATAATTTGCCTTTGTTTATTATTATCAAGATGTTCATTATAAGAAACTGATGTGGAGACCATCATCCATTGTACCTGATAAAGGCATATTAAAGAAAATCTTGAATGTTGGCTTGATGCTGAGGCTAAAGAGAATTCCTGGACTGTCTTTCTTGAACAAAAGGGAGAAGGGGTTTTTTTGGGAAAAAAATGTGAAGAATATTTCATACTCAGAGAAAGAAATTCTAAAACATGCTATTCATCTTTGATAATTTTCCAAGGTACTTTCTATATTCCTTTTCTAATCCATAGTAGGATTAGTGTTAGGGCTAGTTTGACTACCCTCAAAAGGTACAAAATCAATTAAAGGCATACCAGGTTTGATACTTTTTTAAGGCTGATATATAATAATATCTTCTCTAATAAAGCTTTCTTCCTGAGGCCATCTTCTTCCTATCTCTATAATGGTGATAATTGTCCGGGCTCTGTGTAGCCCTAATCTCTTATGACCTGCTCCTTAGGTGATCTTCTTTTAATTTTGTGGCTTCAGTTTTCAATGGTACTTTGAAGGAATATTAAATTCTAGTCTAGATTTTTCTGCTGAATTTCAAAGTTAAATACCTAATACCTAAGACTTCAAATCTGTTATTTCTCCAAATAGAGCTAATTATTTAATTACAGAAGACATGGTTATTTTCTTAAATTTCCCTTTTCAATGATAGTCATCGAATGTCAAAAAATGAATTCCGTTCAATTATCTTTATATATGGTTACACATACCATGTCATGTTTTTATCTGTGCATGTGTGTGTGTATGTGTGTGTGTGTGTGTGTGTGTGTGATAATGAGGATTGAAACAACCAGGACCTTGATTTTAATACATAAGACTTCAAATCTGTTATTTCTCCAAATAGAGCTAATTGTTTAATTACTGAAGATATGGTTATTTTCTTATATTTCCCTTTTCATTGATAGTCATTGAAGGTCAAAAAATGAATTCCATTCAATTATCTTTATATATAGTTAAACATACCATGTCATGTTTTTGTGTGTGTGTGTGTGTGCGTGTGTGTGCATGTGTGTGATAATCAGGATTGAAACAACCAGGACCTTGATTTTAATAGCCAAGTGATATACTACTGATCTATGCTATCAGGTCACAATAGCTTTATTCTGAATGGACTCGACCTCAAGATCCTTCTACCTTCAACTCACTAGTAGCTACCAGGCTTAGTTTCAGGCTACAAAAGTATCTTGATACTGAATACAATGATCTTTTCCTCCATCATCACTTTGTAAGTTAACTCTTGAATTTGCCATCTATAACAGTCCACCCACCAAAGAGATATGATTATTAAGAAAAACAAATATCAATTTTAGTATTTGTCATCAGTCTATAGAAAAGATCTAAGGCACAAACATTGGGGGAAAACATCAGAAATATACCTCCCACTGGGAGATACCTTCTCATTTCCATCAGGAAATGGGAAGCATTTCAGAAAAATGCGCTACTTGTAGTCATTTTGCAGATATTTATAATGTGAATGCTCTATGACTGATCAAAATTCCTTTGTGCCAGGCAACTTACATGGATTGGATGCAACGGTAGGCAAGTCAAAATGCATTCTTCTTGTATTCTGTAAATTAAAAGGTAGAAAGTAATATGTGAGGTAGTGTTTAGAAATGAACATTCTCTGGAAGTATAAGACTAGACTAAAAGGAACTGAATTGGAAACTGTGGGAGATGAGCTTGCAAAATGTTAGTGTTGAAAGAGATTATGAAAAACTTTTTTATTCTTCAATATTTTTGGCATCTTATCCTTAAACAACAGAAGACCTAATAAGTCTGAGTAACTTCCAAAGAAAGGACAGATGGGATAGAAACTGAATCTTCTCTAGGTTTCAGCCCTTTAGAAAAAAAAAATCCTTTTGTACAGTTAAAACCAAAGGTGACAACTTTTGCCTTTGAAATTATTTTTAAATGTTTTTATTTTCTTTAAGATTTACCATTATAAAAGCAATTTATAAATCCAATGCATCTTGGTCAGTGTCATTCATTTCAACATTTTCCTGACCTTTACCTACTGACCTCTTCCCTCATTTTTCTTAAATTTCATAGTTTAAACATTGAGATATGCATTGCCTTCTTACCCCTTCTTCTCTTCATTTTTCTAACCCCTACCTTAAACCCTACCCAACCCATTTTAATTATCTATTTCCTGGTCATTATTTTGTTGTATTTTGTCTTTCTAAGGACTGTTTGAGTTCTTCCCTAAATCTACCACATGTCAAATAATACATTTATATATACATATATGCCACTCAAAATATGTATGTATATATTTATGAACCATTCCTATCAAAGCCAAGATATGGAATCAGATCAGATGTCTCTCAATGGATGAATGGATCAAGAAAATGTACGATGTGCACACATGCACATGTACACATACATACACACACAAACACAAACACACAGTGGGATTTTCCTCATCCGTTAGAAAGATATTGCATTCGTTGAGAAGAAATGGAGAGACCTGGGAAACATTATGTTAAGTGAAATAAGTCAGGCCCAGAGAGCAGAAGTTGTAAGTTTTTTTCTCTTATGTATAGGTAGTCATTTTGTTTGTTTGTTTGTTTGTTTGTTTTCTACTAGGACTTGAACTTGAACTCAGGGCTTAGGCATTGTTCTTCCTTGAGCTTTTTTGTTCAAGGCTAGCACTCTACCACTTTGAGCCATAGTACACCTTCTGGTTTTCTGGTGATTAATTGACCATAAGAGTCTCACAGACTTTCATGCTGGATTGGCTTCCAACAGTGATCCTTAGATCTCAGCCCCCTGAGTAACCAGTCACAGGCCTGAGCCACAGGCATCTGGCCAGGAGTAGCTTTAATTTAAGAGAATGCTTTCAGTATTCAGAAGTGAAAAAAGAGATTAATAAAAAAAAATAAACCTAGAGTCAAGTATGAGATTCAAACTGTGTAGTTCAAAATTGATCTTATTAAACAAAGAATTAGGAAAAATGTCATGAGGTATAAACACAACATAACAATGAAATATAACCACATTTTATGGTACAATTTTTCATAAAGTAGTTATTTATAAGGCTTGAAAATGCTTAAAAAGCACAAATATATCTCTACAATAAGGATTATGAAAGGCTTTAATAACTTTTAGTTATCCTCAAATGGGACATTCTAAAACAAAAAGATTGTATGTAAAGTAAGTCACTTCATAATAAATAGTCTTTAAGAGGGCAATGTACATGTTGGCGGGCTCCAATTTTAGGAGACTTAAAAATAATAGTGGAGAAAATAGAAATGAAAGAAAAAACCAAGAAATTATAGTGTTGAATACATCTGTCTCTTTAAAAAAGATAATGTCTGAAATTATTTGATGAAGCTAAGGTATTTTTTTGCCAGGCCTGGGTCTTGAATTTAGGGCCTGAGCATTGTCCTTGGGCTTTCTCAAGGTAGCTCTCTCACATTTAAGCCACATACCACTTCTGCCTTTCTCTATGTAGTGGTATTGAGAAACAGAACCAAGAACTTTGTGCATGCTAGGCAAGCACTTATCACTGGGCCAAACTCTCAGCCCAAATCTAAGCTATTTTTACACTCTAAACAAATAACCAATTTTATTCATCAGTTGCCAATTATTTCCCACAAATGGACACCAATAAGAAAAATTATAAAAGTTATAAAATGCATGAGGATTTCATAAATAATTTAAATATTGTTGCTATCTCAAATGAAAAAATTTAGTTGATTATTTCAGACTTATGTTTTAACTGAATCATGTTCATTGATTTTTCTTGAACTATTTCAATATAAGTTCATGTTATTAGGGAAAAAAATGAAATGACTCTTAAAAATAAGACATATTTTTAGGGCCAGGAGTTTGGCCTAATGGTAAAATGCCTTTCTAGATGCACAAAGACCTGGGTTTGATTCCTCAGTACCACATATGTAGAAAAAGCCAAAAGTATTACTGTGGCTCAAGTGGTGGAACACTAGCCTTGAGAAAGCCCAAAGACAGTGCCCAGGCCCTGAGTTCAAGCCCCAGGACAGGCAATAAATAAATAAATAAATAAATAAATAAATAAATAAATAAATAAATAGAACATATTTTTAAAAACTTTTTTTATTAAGAACATGAGTAGAATTTGTGTCATTCCTTATGAAGATATTTTATATTTTGGACTTGAAAACACAAAGAAAGAAGTAAAAAAATCTTCAAGTATATTTTGTCATAGAGTAACTAATATTTGTGGAACCACAACAAGCTTTACTCCCTAAGTGCCTATGGAAGTCATAAGTGGGTACTGAGTTCCTTTAAGAATGAAGTTTGATTCAGCATAGCCACTGACTTCAAATTCAGCAATTTGTTTAAAATTGTTCTTTTTTGATACCTTACTGAGAAACTAGGTAAAGAATCTTTTAGGTAGCCTCATGTGACAAGCAGGAAGACAATACAGTATATATGAATCCTCATGTTTATACATACTCTGGTGGAAAAGGAAACAATGCAACATGTACACACACACATACAAGATCACATAGGATACACATAAGAAAAAATTACTGAAACATAACTGTTCATAAAAACCTCTATAACAAAATGTTTCTTGAATTTTTTGTTGTTGGTTTTTTTAATCACTTACATTCTGGTGTCTTTTTAATTTTCCAGATAAGAAAATGAGCCTTCCAATTCTTCTTCTGTGAAGTAGAAATGTATTGTTTCTGTTGTTTCTTGTTGCTTTTGTCTCAAGGGAAAACCAGAGAGAAATATGAGCTTTTTATGTTCAATCCTTTCCTACTTTGAAAGAACCTGTACACATGAAATGTAAGGTAAAACTTTTCTTATTCATGACAGTATCAATAATCATATACCTGCTTCTAATTCAAAATATATTTGTTTGTGTTTTATGTATTTCTTTAAGAATTATATGCATTTATATTTTACTTATGTGAGATAGGTATTTTCAAATTTAATTAAGATTGTTTATGTTTATTAAAACATACTATTACATAAAGAATTTTAAGACTGATATTTTTTTATTTCATTACCTTTAAGTAGATGTATAAAGAGTTTAAAATTCAACATGTCAGTTTTTGAGTACATTATAATGTGAACACAAACACACATACAATTGTTGATTATTTTTTTTCTCAGTTATATACACAATGCTTATAAATCCTTATGCCTGGGTCTCTTTCCCTGTATTTGATTATTGGAAAGGCAAAAATTTCATTTTTCTCATTTGCTACTGTCCATAGCAACCTGGCTATGGTGCCATATAGCCTGGCTATATGGTAATATATTCAGCCAATTTATTATTTTCTTTTGGATTTATTTTTAACTTCCATTCAATCATTTAGTTGACAAGTACTTTGATTTAGCAATTTAATTAATTAAAAGAGTGTTGCTTATATAGTTATGATATTAAATCGACCAAATTTGGAAACAGGTAAAAATGCTGACCAATATTTTGGGGCAGTTATTTTTGTTTGGGAAGTTATGTGTTGTTATGATTTTGCAACTCATTTTTCATTGAGCTGAAGAGCTCAAGGCTACGGCCCTAACTTTTGAGCCACAGCACTACTTCCAGCTTTCTGGTGGTTAACTGGAGGCAAGAGTCTCACAGACCTCAGTGCCCGGCTGGCTTTGAACCGCGATTCTCAGATCTCAACCTCCTGAGTAGCTGGAATTACAGATGTGAGCCACTGCGCCCAGCTTTTTGTCTTTTCTTCAGGTTTTTCCAATATTCTTGGATCTAACTCTTGGCTCTGAGACACATTGGATACTACATACAAAGTAGTGTATTTATAATTATTTCCTCATTTTTGTTGTTTCATTAGCTTTTCTCCCTTCTCTTTGTTTAAAAAGACTTCTCCGTAAAAAAATACAAAAAGACTTCAGGCTAACATGTTCCATAGATCCTCATGAAACAATACATACTTTGCATTTGCTTGAGGAGACTTCAGATTTTCTACCTCATGTAACTGAGGTGCTAGATTATTTAAATAAATATGATCATGCATTAGGCCAAATGTCTGCAACTTATCTTTCTTCCTATATCTACTCTTTTCAATGGAAAACACAGTCTCTTTCCTGAGTGTCAGAAGAACACATTGGCTTTGCCTGGTAGTTTTCTACTCCAGACTAATCTTTATCTAGATTATCTCACAAGTTTTAAATTTATTTCCTCTGGTAGTAATCTATTCAATTTCAAGAGCATTAAGAATATAATCCAGTGGATAAACAAGATAATTATTAAGCACTTTTCATTGAATGATTGGATAAGTCACCTAATAGCTCATTTTAAAAATAGATAATATGTTGTTAATATCAACTGGACACATAATTAAGCTATGATAATATTATGGCTTTGGACTTAAACTTCGCTATATACATACCAGTCATACTACTATTAAGTTTTATCTGCTATGTACTTAGTAAATATTTCATAACTGGCTTTCAGAAGGAAATAAGCACTAATTGGAAGTACTTGTCAATGTCGGTGCCATAAAGCTCCAACAATAACTAATTTGAAGCTTTTCTTATAATGTCACCAATCATGCATTTGGTAAGAAATAAGAAAAATCAGCTGTCACTAGGAAGTGCAAGCCAGTGTGAGACTTCTGGTAGGGCCTGTTGTTTTACATACATTTATATTTATGTATTTGTAACATTTCCATTTCCAAACCAACACATATTTAATTTTGAAGTAAATGTCTATATATTTTAAATGTAAATGTCATTTTTTAACCTTAAAATATCTGTAGCCTGCAGCTACAGATAATAAGAATCATGTATTCTAAACATCAAAGGTAAATATTTCTATGAGAACAATACCAAAAATAATGGACTCAAACTCTGTAAGTAGGATAATGTATACTTCTTAGAAAATCAGTACCAAATGTTAATCTTAACACAGTTAAGAGTGGTCTAGAAAATTCATTGTTGTTTGAGTAATACATCATGAATTTCAGCTTATTTTACCAAAAGAGGGAAAATCACATTGTGTTTACTAAAGTCTAAAAGCATTATATTTGATATTCTGGCCTTGGCTTTCTTTTTCAAAGTATAATTCTAAAATTTAGGATTCAGGTATAATCCTTTAAGTACTTTTCTCATAGGAACTATAGTACATGAAATATCTAAGTAATAAACAAGAAACTTTTATTTTATGATGTCACATTTCTTTCCTAGTCAATTTGTTATAGACTAATATCTAAATTGTATAGAACTTAAGATATATATATATATATATAATTTGGGTGGAGTAACTCACAGTTATAATCCTAAGCACTTTGGCAAGATGAGGTTATAAGATAGTGATAAGAAGAAAAGACCTAGAAAAAAGTTGGCAAGATTTCTCAAAGGAGAACAAGAGTAGGTGGAATTATCCTAATTTGAATGTTTTAACTAATTTCAGCTGTTTCATGTCACTAAGTCTTTCATCATTGTTATAACCCCAATGTCTTTAGTCAATCACACTGTTTCTGAATGCTTCTCAGGTTTTTGTGTTATTTTAATGGATTGTGTCTGGAACTGAAAATAATTTTCCAGATGCGATCTTTTCACTAGAGGCTAGAAATTTATATCTACCACTTTGTATAGATAATTTTTTAGTAATTCTGCCTAAGAAAATGAATAGCAAAGACTATGGTACGCTTACATCTCACAATAATACACATACACACTAATCACATAGTGATTTGCTCATCATTTATATCTATGTAGGACAGGATGCACACTATGTTCTTTTTCTCTTCTGATCAGAACAATGGAGATTTTTCTGATCTTTTAATCCCTCTTTATCAACACTACTTCATCTGATATCCTTCCAAGAGAATTGCAAATATGTATTTAAATGGATGCAACTATTCCCACAATTTCCTTTCATAATAAGTAAACAAAGGCCAGACCCAATAGCTCATACCTAGCTCATGCTCAGCTAAGAATCTAAAATAAAGAGTCAAGGTTCAAGGAAAGCCTTGGCAAAATTTTATCAGTATTCCCATGTCAATAAACAAAGCATGTATAAGGGCTTCTGTTTGTGGTCCCAGATTTATGGGAGGCAGAGGTAAGAGGACCATGGCTAGCCTACTATGATAGAAATATAAGAGCCTACTCAAAAACAGCAAAAGGGATGGGGATATGGCTCAAGTAAAAGAGCATCTGCCTAGCAATGCCAAAAGCATCAATGCTGGGGAAAGAGAAAGATAGGGACAGAGATAGACAGATACAGAGACAGACAGAGCAAGAGAGAAACAAATTTATGACCTAATAATTTCATTACTTACTATTTTTACATGAGGTCACCTTACATGGCTGCTTTTAATTCTGCATAGATTAAAATTATAAAACACAACAGGTTAACCATGACTATTCTTATGTCAAAACTATATTTCAGAAATTGAGAACACCATCATTCTCTTTATCTGCCCTCTGATTATGTTCCTGACAAATCACATAGCTGATCTGAAATAGAGAGACAAGGTGCTGGTTTTTATATCACCTACATTTTTCCCTTGGATATTTTTTTTTACTCATTTGCATCCTGGATCTGCATATTTCTCATTTTTTCTATTAAATTGTGATTATATATCTTCTACATTATCTATTAGTAAAAGCAAATAGGACACTATAAAATGTCCTCTACAGATTTGCAATAGAGCAAAACCTTGATACATAAGGCCATGTAGTATGATGCTAAATGAAAGGGCCTCTAGGGCATAGAAACAAAAGCCATATAATGAATGATTGTTGTCCTTAATGTACTATGTTATCTCTCATTTCTTTTGCTGTCCCTTGGTTATCTCACATTGTTACAGTATCCCACTTTGTTACTTGATATATCGGATATATTTCTATTTGGTTATTTGAAATTGGATAGGGAAAGGGGGAAAACAAGATGAGGGGTGGGAGTGGGGGGAGGGAAATGGGGATCATGCCATGTGAAAGGGTATCAATGTATGTGAATTAATGCACTTCCTATCTGGCAAATATCATGTAACCCTTCTATTAATTACAATAAAAAATATGAAAATATGTCCTCTACAAGTGGATATGAGTGGGTATAAGGAATAAAAGCTGATATTAATAAGTATTTGTGGAAGATAATCTAGGAATACATGAAAATAAGGAATGCTAACATCTTTTCTTTTTGTTTCTTTTTTTGTCAAGTTCTGAGGCTTCAATTCAGGCCCTGGGTACTGTCCTTAAGCACTTTTGTTCAAGGCTAGCACACTGCCACATTAGCCACAGCACCACTTCTGGATTATTCTGTGTACATAGTACTGAGGAATGGAACCCGGGGCTTTGTTCATGCTAGGCAAGCACTCTACTTCTAGGCCACAATCCCGGCTTCACAAACATTTTTGTCTGACATGTACTTTTTGTTTAATAGGTTATATTAATGTTAACTATATAAATATAGCATAAGCTGCATTCAGTAAACTAGGTATAGTTAATAAACTATACAACTATAGTGTAAACTATATTTAGTCATCTATATGTTAATAAATCATATGCAAAATCAAAATTAAGAAATTTTATTGTTAGTGCTGAAAGGTCTTTAATTTTTAATACAAGAAATTAGAAATTGCTATCACATAATAATAGATTTTTCCCAATGAAAAGAGAACTTATGTCATTGAGCCATTACTTGCACCAAAAGGAAGGAAGTCATAAAACAAAACTTCACTATGTTTCTAGCATATTCTGGAAAGGTTGGTTTATTCTTCCTGCAATTCTTAGCTAAAATTTTATGAACAGTTTTCTGTAAGGTATTATATATATCATGACTGAAATCTTGCAATAGATGATACCAGTTTTCTCTCATGTAGTAATGCCATTCATTATAGTAACGATGAGAAAACTACAAAAAGCACTGCTTACTTGTTGAGTATCTCTGCAAATACTGCCTTTAAACTTTTATTTTTAAATTATCCTTTTATATTTCATATTATAGGACAATCTTGACCAGTCAGTTATCCAAGTTGACCCTGGATGGATATCTTTTGAAAACAGGTAGATTCAAGTAAAGGGTTATACACTATAGCTACAAGACTTCCCAGAAATGGTAAGCATTTAAGGAGAGCTGAATCTCATGCCAACATTTCTCTTGGCCCTGCATACCAGTTTTTATTTCTGATTTTTTAAATTTTATTGTTGGGGTAATATATAGAGGAGTTACAGTTACACTTGTCAGGTAGTGGGTACATTACTTCTCGAACATTCATAGCCCTTCTCATATTTTCCCTCCCCTACCCCTCCCAATCATCTTGTTTTCCCCCTTCCCTTCCCCATTTCAAATACACATATAAATGTATATACAATACCACATGAGATTAATCATCAGGGGAAAAAAGAGAAAAGAAATGCCTGCATATATTACATTAAGAACAAAAATCACAAAGATAAACCTCTTGTTTCCATATCCTAGAATTCATTTTGTTTAGTCTCATTCTATATAACCTACATAGTTTTTGAGCTATTGTGATCCTCTGTTAGGAGAATCCTAGATATGTACTAATTATTGCAAATGAGGGAAACCATTGATTCTATGTTTCTTTGGGTCTGGCTTACTTCACTTAATATGATTTTTCCCAAGTCTTTTCATTCCTTTAAGAATGGGGCAATGTCATTCTTTCTGATGGCAACATAGAATTCCATTGCATATAAGTGAGATTTTCTTTTGTTTTGACTTTCTCTCTTTTCTGCCATATTGATTATCAATCCATTTATTTTATGCACACCTGGTGTTGACATTTCTCCTTCTGTTCCATGTGAAAACTTTTACCCCTGGATGTTCTGCCACAGGACTCATCTCTCATATATATAGCCACCAATCATCTGTGCTACTTTAACCTAAATATAAATAATTGGAAATAACTAGAGATTGGTAGGGAAGGATTGTGAGAATTCTGCTTGTGGCTATGGTACATACTTGTAGTATTTGCTTTAATAATGTTATGACTTAGTCATGTGTCAACACCTTAACCAAAAATTAGTCTCAATGAAAAGCAAGAGTGAAAATTTCTATAAAGATTAATATTCTTAGTTTGACTATGAGTGGGTATTGATTAAAAACAGTACTCAATTATATACTTTAAATACCTGTTGAGGATTTTGCTCCAAATTGTACTGGAACTTTCTCCACAGTTGGACATATATGAGGCTAGAATAGCCTTTGTCTAGAAAAAATATTTTTAGTAAAGTTTAAACTGAAAAAAACAAAATATTCCTTTTCTTTATTATGAATATGGTACTGCTAAAAATACATATTCCATGTTTACTTTGTCCTATATTTTTCCCATCATAGTCTTTTAGACTTGAATATGTATTAATCATTTTACTCTAATAATTCAACTGCCAGGGCAGTTTAGTGGATTACATGATTAATTAGGCAATAAAATTATCTTTACCATCTCCTCACTAGCTTAAAAGGAAAAGATGTAAACCAACATAGTAGAATGTGGTAAAGAAACCTATTCAAAAATGCCAAATGTGTTGTAACACACGCCAAAAATATAATATTCTTTGAGCCAGTGCAAATCAAGCAAACCATAATAACCTGTTGGGGTGAGTAAAGTTGATGCCAAAAGCAGATGATTTCCCTAGAGCCCATCAAAATGATGGAAACATTGGTGCAAAACCACAGCTGAGCAGGTTCAGTCCTCTCTTCACTAGCTACAGATGGCATGTAATTTAGGAATGCCCATTTGGTGGAATTTACCAGTTCCTCTAGAGATCACACATATGGGTTTGCATTTAAAAAGCAATTGCACCACGAATAGCTTTTTAAACAACAGATGTAAGTATTGACAGTAAAAGGATGTCCAAAAAGCAATGTACGTCCACATAAGAAAAAAAAAGCTTATGTTATACTTAATAGCACTTTGCATGGCCTTTTAACTTAAAAAAAAAGCTGAAAATGATTCTGAAACAAATGTATTGCAATGCTTGCCAACATTTCTGAATTAGCTATGAGCTTCTGTCTTCATCCCATACTCCTTTCTGGTATTCACTTCTTTTCTCACTTTCATACCTCATATCCGAACTCTGCCATACCTAAAGTGTGCCACACTTCCCTGGGAGGAATTTGAGATTTGTTACTACTAAATTGGTGCCCTTGCTTTTCACATAGATGATATTGTGTTTGGTTTCTGTTGTGTTGGGAGGGAAGAGACAGGAAATTCACAATGGATCTGTGAAAATTCTATTGGCATTTAAAAGCAAAATGTCCCTGTGTATACATGTGCAACATAAAAAGGGATATCTGTTTAGCTGTGTGCACTACTTTCTAAAGGATATTAGTAATAACTTGTGAGGTTTCAAATTGCCTGTCCTTTATTGCTTCCTTTAAAGAAGGAAATTAATTGTGTGAAATTGCTTTGCTGGTAAAGTGATACCAGATTGCAATGGCACCATTGACCTAATCTAGCAGTAAAACAGGCAATCACATCCTCAGTGAGCACTCACAGAAATATTTGATTTGAGGAATGTGCAGGTCCAAAGTTTCCCTGGAGAAACACGTACATAATTTCTATTCTTGTATTCATGGGTCGTTCTGTTGTGGATTCTGATTCTGTTCTGAAAGCTTCTCCTGTTTTTATCGAAGGATAAGCCTTCGTGTCTAACTGTACAATCCCATACGGAAAGAAACTATAATTAAAAGGTTAAGTTTGGACATCAGCGTTTTGACACTGATTGTTTTTTGATGGAATAAAATATGTTACTTTTTCTCACATTCTCTGATGCAGTAGTGTGTGGGAATATGAATGGCTATGCAAATGATGGCATTAGCAGGGAAGTCTATTTTTCTGGCTGCTTATTACTTTCATCACTAGGTGAAAAATTGCGGAAGATTGGATTGCTTTTGTTTGGAAGTGTGAAGCTGGGCAATTGGTGCTATCCCAGAAAGCAAAGGGAAATGAAATTGCTTGTACAAAGGGATGAACAGATTCAGATTAGTTCTGAAATATTTATGACACCAATATAAGGGTATAGTGTAGATTCGGTATGTGGAATACCTATAAAGTATAGATTCAGATAAGGGAATTGGTATTATAAATTTTCCTCATTCAGCTTTCTTCTGGTACAGGATATTTATACAGAAACGACAATATAGCTCAAGTCGTATTAAAATTGCATATTCAATTAATTCAACTGCTTCTTTTCACAGAACAGACTATCTTAGATATACAAATGCATGTGTACATTGCATTTATAACCATAAATGCAATTGATGATTGTATTTGCACAGTGTGCTAACTGCTATAGTCCAGTTAGAAGAGAAAGAGATTTGCTTTTAGAAAAGTACAATCTGAGAAAATAAAGAAACTGAACAAAGATTTCATTTTCCATGATAAAATATCCATGGTTTTTTTTATTAGTTATGGAATAATATATGTATAATATCCTACACAAAGATATGTATATTAGAGTTAAGTTAGAAAGTAGAAGATATTCTCATGGTGAAAGGCAAACTGAAGGTTTCAGGCATACAGACAACTCCAGAGATGAAAGTGAGAAAATAATTGTGTGAATAATTGGGAGGAGTAGCTATAATAAGGCAATTATATAGTACTTCAGAAACATTGTTGCTGAAAAATGATTAATCTAGGTTCTCATTCATGCTTAGGAGCAAGCAGACATAGACTATACTATATGTATGTATATGTATATATATATATTCACACAGATACACTTACATATATATGCATACATAATATATGTTATGTATAATACGTATACATACATACAATAGATTTGTAAATGACACTTAATCTATAGGGAACAACTTGGAAACAAATATTTGTCACCGACCTTGTTTTTTCTATCTCCCCCACCACTACTCCATTATATGCTCATAAAGTACATATAGAGGCTATGGAAGGGCCATTTCAAATAGTGAGAGAATTGAAATGGAAATTCAAGTACTACAGGTATGTGTTTCTTTGTGGCCCTGAGAAGAGTCAGATGTCCTTCAGCTTTTGGAGAAGTCCAATCAGGGCACAGCAAAGAATACAGGGAGTAATAGTCACCTCTTGCTCTACCTTTTGTACCTAAACTTGCCCAGGATGAACTGTCAGCTAAAATAAGAAAAACTGCCCCTCTGGACTACATGAATGTTCTAAAACCTGTCTGACTTTCAAGGAGAGGCTAGAAAAACAGCACTGATCAATTTTATCCTGAATCAACTGAAGAAATCCTCAAGCAACTGAGTTTATCTGATATTAGTATTTTCTATGTTTGGTTAGGTGGCTCATTAAAGACATGTATTTCATTTAGAGAATAAAACAGTAGTGAGGGGTCGGGAGTTTGGCCTAGTGGTTGAGTGCTTGCCTAGCATGCACGAAGACTAGGGTTCGATTCCTTGGTACCACATACATTGGAAAAAGCCGGAAATGGTGCTGAGGCTCAAGTGGTAGAGCTCTAGCCTTGAGAAAATCCAAGGACAGTGCTCAGGCCCTGAGCTCAAGCCCAGAACTGGCAAAAAAACAAAACAAAAAAAAAACAGTACTGAGGTTCCAGCTAGTATGAGTGGAGAACTCACATTTTGTGAAATAGTCAGTGAATAAGCAATTTTGGGGGGTGTCATGGGGCTTGAACTCTGGGCCTGAGCACAGTCTCTGAGCTCTTCAGCTCAAATCTAGTACTCTGCCACTTGAGCCATAGAGCCACTTCTGGTTATCTGGTGGTTAATTGGTTATGTGTCTCATGAACTTCAGTGCATGGCTGGCTTTGAAATGTGATCCTCAGATCTCAGCCTTCTGGGTAGCTAGGATTACAGGTGTGACCATGAGTGCCTGGCTTTAATAAGCATATTTTCAAGATAGTTTTGAACCCTGATTACAACTACATTCTGGGGATTAAATTGTTGTGCATGAGAAAATTAACAAAAAGTATGTTAAAGTAATCTTAACATATTTTAATAGTAAAATAGGTATATAGTTAAGTAGCATTTACTGTAGTTAATAATAGTATAATAATGTTGTTAATAATAAAATATATGATAAAGAGGACTAGTGCTGTGAATATCTGGGAAAAGAGACTCATTACTAGAAATAATTAATTAGGTAGCGACTATACTAAGATAAAGAGTGCCTTCCCCTTGTATTAGATTTTCAGCGCTCTATATGAACATGATAGTAATTACTAAATACTGAATTATTGATTGAGCCTAAAATATCATTATGAATTCCAAATATAATAGGATTCGCTGAGGATTTTTCTAAGTCTGCAATATTGATTGACATTTTGGATCCGATTATTGTGTGCATTAGGAGACGATAGACACACCTCTGACTTCTTCCTGTTAAAGCCAGTAGCAACAACTCTCCCTCAAGCCACAATGATACTCAATTGGTATTCTACCTGTCCTCTGGGGCATCAAATATGTCCTACTTCAGAAACCCGTGAAGTAGCCTGACTAGAGCCTGAGAAGAAAATGGAGAAGCATGGAGTAACCAGAGATACTTTGTAGGTACAGGGCTAAATGTGTCACTGCTTTACATCCTCAGTGTGGTACCAGGTGCCGAGTCTCCAGTCTAGTCTGGGAATGCTATTCTGTACGATATAATGATACTTAAGCTCTGATAGATACACATACAGGTGAGTTTATATGTAGAGGGATAGATGGGAGGTAAATGTTCAGATGCTAGATAAATGGATAAACATAATTGTTTCATGTCTCATGATGTAGAATGTACTGATAACCATGAAGATGAGGTTATCTGGAAAGCGTGTGTATCTCACTTATTACCTGAGCCATATTAATCTTGTCTTATTCAACTTGGGTAGAGTGTTGACTAATACTGCAATTAGTTCCAGTTTGCTTGATTTCACACTTCATAAAAGCTAATGCTGTCTGTGTCTACACAAAATGGAGATGAAGTGATGATTACAAAATTATGCATAGCAAACACACATGCTGGTATTGAAGAAGAGTATCTTGGTTGGGCAGAAATATTTTGATTACTTTCTATATCCAGTTGTTCTAGAGACTTTATCATGGTACTGTTTCAAGGCTCTAATGTAAATGACAGAAAATGTTCACTGGCCCTTGGTGAATGTTATCATATGCTATATTTACCTCAATGAAAGAAAAAGTACAAAGTGAAGACTATTTCTGACACTAATTGACAGCTACTTTTAAAGTAGCACAAGTTGAATTCTCAATTTGTTACATAAAAGAGGTTAGAACAATGAACATTATTATACATCTCGGTTTATTTCTGCTGCTACATGAAACAAGAGAATTGCTGACTTCTTCATTTCCTTCAAAGATACTTTTGTTGATTCTCAAGCCTTGTAAGATAGAATTGACCTTTTAAGGTAGAGCAAGAACAGTTCCCTTCTGAATGGGTAAAGTCCTTCATAAAAGAAAGAATAGGCCGAGCATTGCAATTTCCAAATGTGAGTTTGGAGGGAGAATAAGCATCTTCTCTCAATCATCTAAGGTCCTCCGTATTTACCAGAACTGGCTCCTCAACAAGGAGCTGAGAGAACTGTAACCAACATGAACATTTGCCATGTTCTGTCTGATTCTTCTTTTATATTTATTCTTACTTTAAAATGTTTATTGTAAAGCAAACCTTATGATGCCTATCCTTCTATACAAAAAGTAAATTCAGCCTGATTAAAAGCATGGTTTTGGTTCCATATACTAGATTAGAATTGTGATATACTCCAAGCTTTCTGTAAGTCACGCAGTGCCATCAAACCACTAAACTTGAGTTTCTCATCTGTACAATTAAAGTAGCAATAACACACCTACATAGAGAATTAGGAGGAATAAATATGGATTTTTTTGCCAGTCCTGGGGTTTGAACTCAGGGTCTGAACCCTGTCCTTGGGTTTTCTCAAGCCTAGTGCTCTACAATTTGATCCACAACACCACTTCTGGCTTTTCTCTATGCTAAGCGGTACCAAAGAATCAATCCCAGGTCTTCATGAATGCTATGCAAGCATTCTACCACTAGGCCAAACTCTGGGCCGCAAATATGGATTTTTTTTAACGAAGCTAATTTGATGCTTTAAACATAGTAAACCTTTGCTTAACATTTCCTGTTTTACATAATTATATTAGAGCAATAGAAATCATATGGCAAAGACTTATTCACAGAGCTGGAGGGGTCAAAAACAAACATTTTATATTATAGGATTAATAAGCTATAAGCAGAAAAATCATCATGTCTGTCCTTTGACTTCAGACAAATGTAATATTAAAAAGGTGTGTAAAACATTCTGTAATTTTAAACATTGTGAAAGTATTTTTTCAAAATACCAATTATGTTCAATATCCTGAAAGCATCAATACCTAATTTATTGTAAATCACCACTTTAGTCACATAAATACACCTCCCTCACATTCCTCTGAGTTCTTTCAAAGATTTTGAGGAAAAGTGAATAATATAGGTATTTTGTTAAATAATATACTGTTTTCATTTGCAAGTTGTTTACTTACTCAACATACTAGAGCTGTAAAATACATGTGTAAAACAGAAATTACAGCCCTTTCTCTCCCTTTATGTAGAAGTTCCCAAGGTTTCTTGTTTCTGCAACAAATGGTGAAACCAATTTTATGCATGAAATAAATATAATACAGCCTTTCATTTGTAGGAATTCAACTACTACATTAATAATTCCAAATGATTTATGCTTATATGTTTACTGACTAATTTCTCATGTCCAGATTTTTTCATTTTCCTTTTTTTTCTTTTTTACTTCCTTCCTTCTTTCTATCCTTCCTTCTCTTCTCTCTTCTCTTTCTTCCTTTTTATTCTTTTATTTATTTCTTCTTTTATTCATTTTGTCTTTCATTCTTTGTTTTCTTCCTCCCTCCCTTTTTCCCTCCTCCCTTCCTTCCTTTCTTCCTTCCTTCCTTCCTTTCTTTTCGTTCTCTTTCTCTCTTACTCTTTTTCCCTTTTTTCTTTCTTTTTTTCTCTCTCTCTCCCTTCTTTCTTTCTCTTTCCTATCTACTGTTTTCCCCTTTATCAACTATCTCTCTATCATTGATTTTTTGTTTGTTTGTTTGTTTAGGGATTTTTTTTTATTAAAAAAAATTATTATCATTGATTTTTACATCATGTTGCAAATGGCATATTTAACAAGCAAGTATTCAAGAAGGGAATCTCTATTCTATCAGTGTTTTTAACACCTAGCCATACTCCAAAATATAAGTCACATTTTGGGTGTATTTGTATTCCATTTGGTTATTTTGTCATTTGGCCATTTTTTGAGAGAAAGATTCTTTTGTTTTGTTTTATAACTGAATATTGAATTTTAAAGAAAACAAGTCAGTTTCCTTTTAAATATTCTACATACTAAACTTACCCAATTGTTTCATCATAACTTCCTTTAATCATTTTTCTAATCCTAACGTATTCTTCAAAGTAAATGCCATTTTTGATATCTCAATTAAAATTCAAATGAAGACATTTTGTTATCGATATCACAAAAAAAGTTCTGGGAAATCAACACTACCTTCCTCCTCATCATATATCTAACATAGTCATTTGTTTTAAGGTGAAAAATTTCCAGTAGATACTTACAGAAAAGCTGTGTGTTGTGGGATAAGTCACTGTTTGGGGTACTTAAGTGAAGTAATAATAATGAAAATAAATAAGTAGAAATAATCAGATTCTCTGTGTTAAGAAAATAACTCATTGTAATGAGATTAGGTGATAGGCAAATAAAATGTACCAATTTAGGAAAGTGTTCATGAGACATAAAATATAATAGAAGAGATTGGATGATCAGTATGCCAGATGGACCCCCATGACAATGTAAGAATAAAGAAAATACTTAAATGAGAGGTTTTAAAATTCAAATGCAAATGCAAAAGCGTAAAATTGGTCAAGGAAATGAGAGACTCATATGTAAAGTGACTGCATGAAAGTATAACCTCAAATGTACAGCCCAAACACGGTCTTTGGCATTTTTCTGAGTGACAGTAAAATTTGTTTCTAAGTTATGATGTCAAACAATAAAAGATATAGGTATTTCTTACCCCCACTGAGGATGCAATTTCCTCCATTGATGTTTAGTTTTCTCCTAATACCACATACATTAATTATCATGTCATAAAATGAATGGATCCCAAATAATGACATAAACATAATATGCCTTATGTTATATGATAAGATGATAGGGATTTGTGCTTTACACTTGTACATGCCCACAATAAATATACTGAAAGCAAATGAGGAATCAATATTCATAAAAATTTCAGTTTTTACCATGTAGTTAGAAAAGGCATTTATACTTGCCTTCTCCAAATACCCATTCTGAATTTCCTTGCTACTATTTTGGTGGAGAGGCTCTGTATGAGTACTGGAGTTGGAACTCAAAGCCTGTACTCTCTAGCTAAGTCAGCTACCAGTTAAGCTATGCCTGTAGACCACTGTTATTTGCTTATTTATTTGGTATTTTTATTTTTTTCATTTTTAGTTCTCTTTATGTTGTTATTTTTCAATCTTTTTAGGGGGTGGGGGGATGCTGAGTTGTCCTGAAATTGAGATTCCTCTCCCTATGACTTCCACATAGCTAGGATCATAGAATATACCACCACACTCCTACGTTTTATTTGGTTATACCAAAATACCCATGTTTTTCTCAAACTGTCCTCCAGTCATGGTCCTCTGCCTCCTGAGTAAGTGTGATAAGCATGACCTACCATATCTGACATGCATATTCCTTGCATCTGCCTATTAGCAATCACCTCATCTGATTCCCCTCCCTCTCGCTCTCTCTCTTTCCCCTCCACCCTTGACAGAACTCTTCCTCCCTGGCAGAGTGTTCATTCCTGAATTGTCTAGCCTATTGACAGTCCTCTTAGGAATGAATTTTTATATACTTACATTGATTTTTACCAACAGACCACAATCGTATTAAGAAACCCCCTAAAGGATCTCCCGCATTGTACATACATGCTCCCTTCCCTCCATTATGGAAATCTGGTCTACTTCCTCTGGGTACTTAGTCCAGATCAGTCAACTAGTTAACATTGCAACTTCTTTGCTGGTTGTTTGAGGCACATGGAATCAAAAGTATCCAGATGGCTGTCTTCCATTCCAGTTGAATAGGAACATTGTGTGTGTCCTGGTGGAAACAATTCTACTTTTGGACTTAAGATTGTTAAACCAACAGAACATAAAGTTATGCAAATGGGAGGAAAATTTTTGAATCTGGGTCATTAGATGTAGTAATTCGCCATGCCTCTCTGGTTTTCACCACCTTCATTCCTGAGACTACAAACCTTGGTATTGGGGAAAACAGAATCACAGACAGAATATTTTCTCAGTGTATTTGCATTCTTTAAAAGAACCTCATCTCAGCATTGTATGATATTACTCTCTTCCTGGAGGTAGGACAAAAGATATCAAAGATTTCTGCCAGCATTATAGTAGATCAAATGCTTCAGTCTGGTGGGGATCATGTTAGAACCAGTGAGTTTCTTAGTATAGGGTACCACATACTCGTTTAGCTGTTGAAATGTGTTACTTGGTCAGCAACAATGCCATTTGACTGCATCGCCATGGAAAACACAGAAATTTGTAGGGCCGTAGTTTGTAGTACAATGCAATTATGTGCAGAAAAGGAAATTCCATACCTAGATTAAGTGCCTTTGTCCATGTGGACAAGACATTGCCATTTCCATGACAGAAAGAGGTACAGTGTAACAACCTGCCACCAGGTAGCTAGTGGAATATCCATGTTAGGGATTTTATATTGGTCTCTGCAAGTTAATGAAGTCATCAGTGATCATACACAGGCCAGACTTAATAGATAAAAGTTCATATATATATATATATATATATGTTATTATGTCCATTTTGATTTGGGGGCAATGACAAGAAGTGAACAGGAAAAAGATTGGCTTGACTTCCTAGAAATGGGTCATGCTACCTACTCGATTATTAAAATCTCCACCTGGTGAGTTTCCCATTTGATAGGGCATGCCTGCAGCACACAAATATCATCACTCTTTTTACAAAATCAGAAAAGAATAAAATTCCCATGAATAATTAACATTCACTTAAACAAAAGTGAATATTAAGAAGGTGAAACTTGTCCTGTCTGGGATGTGTGCACTACTGGGAGGTAGCAGGGTGAATGGAGAATATGAAAGAGTGTGATTATGTGTAATTTAGCATGTCCAAGTGCAACTTCTTTTGTCTTTTACCATTCAATCTGTTTACTTGTAGATTTATACAGACATTGTAGTTACAACAAATGAGGGAAACCATGACTCATATGTTTCTTTGTATCTGGCTTACTTCACTTATTATATTTTTTTTCCCAAGTCTTTCCATTTCCTTGAAAGGGATGCAATAGCCATGCATCGGTGGCTCATGCCTGTAATCCTAGCTACTCAGGAGGCTGAGATCTGAAGTTCTCAGTTCAAAGCCAGCCCATGAACTGAAGTCTGAGAGACTCCTATCTCCATTTCACCACCAGAAAACCGGAAGTGGCTCTGGCATAAGTGGTAGAACACTAGCCTTGAGCTGAAGAGCTCAGAGATAGTGCCCAGGCCCAGAGTTTAAGCCCCCCAAAAGATGCACTATCATTCTTTGTGAGAGCAAAGAATTCCATTGAGTGTATATATATATATATACACATATACATATATATACACATATACATATATATATATATATATACACATATATCACATTTTCTCCACTCAAGACTTTAAACATTTCCACAGTGACACCATAGGAGGATATTCTCAGAAGAGGATCGCAAAGGCCCAATAACTACATTCGATCATATGAAAATGAAAATGATGTTAGTTGAACTTCAAGAAAGGAAACAAGAGAGTTTTGTTTTGCTATTGTGATATGGGTTTTTTATTTGTATGCTTGTAACTGCTTTTGTTTTCTTTACTTTCATCTTATATGGAAGATTATGCGTTCAGGGAAGGGTAGCAGGGATCACAGGAATGGTGGGCAAAGGGTGAACAATTGCAGCAGTGGAACTCACTAGACACTGTATTGAAAATGATCTCCACAACTACTGGTGGAGGGGCATTAGGTGGGAAAAGCTGGGTTAAAGGTAGGGAAGAGGTGACACTGTTTAAAAGGAAATGTACCCATTACTTGACTTGTGTAACTACAACCCCTCTATACAGCAATAAAAATATTTTTTTATAAAAGAGTGTGCTTATGGTTATATAATCTTCTGTCCATATAGCTAAATGGAACAATGTAGCTTGTTGAGATTGGTTTGGGAAAGTAGAGGGATAAAGAGGGGAGTGATTAGGGGAGCTCATGATCAACACACACTCTACACATATATGGACATATCCAAATGAAATCTCCACATATAGTTCATGCTAATGAAAAAGTGCTACTAGAATATAACCTAAAGTATTTATTTTAAAGTATTAATGAATTAAAATGTTACTGCAATTAGTAAAATATGCATCTCTTGTCACCTTCCATGGTCATTTCATATTCACTTATAAATAAAAATTAACAATCTCTTTAATTAATACATGTTCTACCATATTTCTGTAAAGTTAAAAATGTGGTATTTTAAGGTAATTTGAAAAGTAAATTCATTTCTTAATTATCAGCATTACCATTAAACATGAATTAATCTGATTCAGACTACATACATTTTATGCAAACATTATCACTTTTGTCTTTATAATAATTCCTTAAACTAGGCTAATCATAGAGGTGAAATAAATAATACAGATTATTTAAATGAACTGAACTGGCCACATTCACCCCCTTTGCAAGAGTTGAACATACATGCTCCTGATTTCAAAAGTTGTTTTTTTCTTAATTAGTGATTCTTATCTGTATCTCTTATATTTGGATTTGAGAGTCATTTATAGCATAAAAAAGAAAAAAATTACTCTAGGAATTGCTGCAGAATGGATCTTATATTCAATACTTCTGTTCTTTTGCCTTTATCCATATGGTAAGCCTAGTGAAAATGATGCATATAGTTACTCATATGATTCAGTAGACATAAATGCTGCTAGCTCAACATTTGCAAACTACTTGTATGTAAGAGCAATATAATTTAAAGTATGTAAAGATAAAATTAGAGCAAGGTAAGGTCTGAAATAATTTTCTCTCAGATAAGATCCAAAGACTTCAACTCAATTAAGGCAAAGGTCACAGTATTGATAGCAATCATATGTATAGCAGAAGCTCATCACAATAAAACACAATGCCTTGGTTTGCTATAAATATTATTTTCCCCCAAAGAAATGTTCCTTAGGGACTACCAGATCTGTTGTTCAAACACTGCCACCCACATCCATATGCATCATCTTTCCTGCCAATGTTTTCTAGTTAGTTTTTTTTTCTCTTTATTTTGTTGTTTTGCTTTTGGCTAACATATAGACCTTAATCAGCCAATATATATTCACACACACATATCTCACAAGATACATACAGCAGCAAACAAATTTTAGAAAATAAGTACTTTCAATTAATGTGTAATTGGGAGTTACTTGCCATATATCAGCACA
Organism: Megascapheus bottae; assembly: GCF_031878675.1. Taxonomy (NCBI): domain Eukaryota; kingdom Metazoa; phylum Chordata; class Mammalia; order Rodentia; family Geomyidae; genus Megascapheus; species Megascapheus bottae. The sequence goes on from NC_143519.1 coordinate 35,476,540, forward strand.
TTTGAATTTATTGGTAGTTATTTAGTAATGTGAAATCGTATCTTCCAGGATCTAGATAATTAGTACAAATAACACAGTTGGAAAAGATGCCAAATTGTCACTTCCTTTTGAAGAAAATCATTTATTTCCCTAGAAAGTCTGTCATCTTGGAATAACTCTTTCAGTCTAGTTTTAGCACATTGTTTTGGCAGTTTATTAAAACTTCAAGTAGTAGTCATACAGATGGGTCTATCTTATTTCAATACTAGATTTCTGTTAAAATAGAATGAATTATTAAATTCATTCATCATCATTTGTCTATGAGGCTCTTGTAAAACTATATATTCAAAGCTTGTATAATATATAGTAATTGAAAGCAAGAGTAAAAAAAAATCTGGAGCACTTATCAAAGTGAGACTAAAACAATTCAATGATTCTTCTTATCATCTTGCAAAGTGCTTTGCCAAGCTGGAACAATTTAACATTTTACTAAGAAGTGTTGTATCTCCTGGGCCTTCCTTCATTTTCAGATGATTATTTAACTCATAACATGTTTTGGAGGTTTTCACAATAACAATGGTTTGCTTCTACCAATGAAATTGTGGCTAAGGATACACTTTATACTAATATTTATCTAACAAAATGGAATTTATACAATCAACACCAAAAATGTATTATTTATTTTATTGTTTTTATGGTGTGTTCTGTTGCATTTCAATTTATTCCCAAGTTCTATAAAAGAATATATATAACATACACATGCACTGGGTGCACCCACTTGCGTGTGTGTGTGTGTGTGTGTGTGTGTGTGTGTGTGTGTGTGTGTGTTTGTGTGTGTGCATGTGTAATGGTAAGGAAGACAAAAATAAAACAATTTGGTCCCAAAATTTCAGGGTAATATAATGACTTACATTCTTCTACTGGAGTTTCTTTCAGTTAAGGGCCCCACACATTCTCTAAGATATATGCAGCATTGTCATTTAAGTATTGAAATATTTCTATCATCATTTTTATTTACTTACTTATTTAAGTTGTCAATTGTGAGGCTTGAACTCAGGGTCTGGACACTGTCCCGGAACTTTTTCTCTCAAGGCTATCTCTCTACCACTTGGAGATACAGAGCCAAATTTCAATTTTCTGGTGGTTAATAGAAGGTAAGAGTATCACAGACTTTTCCTACCTGGGCTGACTTCAAATTGTTATCCCCAGGCATTAACCACAGGTATCTGGCTACTTCCAGAATTTTTAAAGTATAAGATTTTAATTTAAAATAATGAAAAAGTTTAGTTACTAAGTTTAAATGTATGGGATACGATATTGTAATAAACTAAAGAAGAAATAGATAAAATTAATATGTAAATGCTATTTTTAATCAAAAGACCCTACAATATGTGTTCTAATGAATGTTTTTCAAATTGATCAGAAAGATATCATGGGAAGTGTCACTGCAAGATGCACAATAATGTCAATCCTGAACTTGAAAATACCTGCAATCAATCCCAAAGCACAGCATCAAACCACACTCATCCCTGTGCACATTTCCAGTGGCTGCTGTGTTTTTAGGAAAACACACTCATTTATCATCTTCAACTAATTGTACTTAATTTGTGCCTTATTACATTTGTATTCCTGTTTGTATACAATGCCTAATTATTTTTCTTATTAAGAAATATTAATATATGCAAGTTACCTTAATATTATTGTCATTATTTTTATGAAACTAACATGACACATATAAGTTACTAATAACAATTGTTAGGATTATTTTTCCTTTTAAGAGATGGGAATGTTCTATTTTGAGAAATCATCCTCTATAATGTATTTTCCAAGAAATTATTTAATAGGATAACATGTGACTTCAGTGAGTTGTTCTATTAGACAGGTTTCTATTAATATAAATTGCTGAACCACCCACAACCTTGCTGACATCCAGGATTAACATACATTGCTTCCATTTCCTGCAATCTCCTTCTCTCTCCTTTCACTATGCAGCTTCTTACTCATCCTTTGCTATCATTAGGCAGCTACTTCCTTTTTTGAAGATGTTTGGGAGAATCAACTTATATGTGCATTGAACAAAGAATTCATTGAGATTACTTTTCCATCACATTCTTCCAGCATTTTTTAAATCAAAACTACCACTAAACAAATTAGCTCTGAGCAATGAACTTGCTTTGTGAAGAGTATATTAGAGTTTTTCAGAAAACCAGAGGAAATTACCTAATATAAAATCTATTTGTTTATATTCCTGTGTCCTCCTTTTATAGCTAATCTGATCATAGTCTACTCACTGGTAGATGCTTTATTTCATATACCACCTATACCACAGCTAAACTCTTATTGTGGATCTATTAAGTTCTCAATTACTAAATACTGCATTGTCAACTTCAAGTCAAATTTAGCTCTTCTACTCTTGAGATTTCTGAACTGAGTGGGAAATTAGTACTGAATAGCCTTACATTCCTCAGAGTAAGTGTAAATCGAGAAACTGAAATGACATAAAAGCTACAGAAAAAGAATCAGGTCATCACCTCATTCCTAAGGAAATAGAAAGACTTGAAAAAAATGATGTTAGATGAAATCAGAGCCAAAGAAACACAGGCCCCATGGTTTCACTCATTTGTAATAATTAGTATATGCCTAGGATAATACTAGCAGAGATTCACAATTATCCAGTAGCTATATACATATAAACATATAAAATGATGCTAATCCTAATTGGAAGGAACTCCAAGATATAGAAACAAGAGTTTGGGGTTGTTATTGTTTGTTTTTCCTTTTTTCATGTACTATTTACTTTTTTCTTTCTTTCCTTCTTTTCTTATTTTTTTTTTTCAGTCATGAGGCTTGAACTCAGGGCCTGGGCTCTGTTCCTGTGCTTTTTTTGGTCAAGACTAGCTCTCTGCCACTTGAGCAGTAGCTCCACTTCCAGCCTTTTCTGTGTATGTGTATTGAGGAATGGAACCTAGGGCTTTATGCATCGGAGGCAAGCACTCTACCACTGAGCCACTTTCCTAATTCTTTTTCTTTTTCTTTTTCTTTCTTTCTTTCTTTCTTTCTTTCTTTCTTTCTTTCTTTCTTTCTCTTTCTCTCTTTCTCTCTTTCTCTCCTTCCCCCCCCTCCCTCTCTCTCTCTCTCTCTCTCTCTCTCTCTCTCTCTCTCTCTCTCTCTCTCTCTCTCTCTCTCTCTCTCTCTCTCTCTCTCTTTCTGCTCTTTTTTATTCCCTGTGGTTGCTGTTTTTAATTTTGGTACCCTGTATCTTATATATAATTTTACATATAAAATTATCTGATTTAGGGAAGGGAAGATAAAGCACAGAAACCCTGGGGATAAAGGATGAACCCAGGCATCAGCCAAACTCCCTACTCATTATGTTGCAAATGAAGTTCACAACTTAGGTCCTTGGAAGGAGGATGGGGATGGGACTGGAGAAAATGAGGGAGGGAGGAGGGTAACTTTCTAAAAGAAATGTACTCATTATCTTATATAACTGTAACCCCTCTGAAGATCACCTTTACAATTTAAAAAGAAAAAAAATGTTAGTGAGAGAATATGTGGGCTTTGCAATAAAGTGTTTATCTTGTCACAGAGGTTAATAGAGTGTTAGTGGATATTTAAATATTTGGTAATGTAAATGTTTCAGCAGGCATGGTCTAGAGCTCTCTACTCAGCCCCATCGGTACTCAGTAAGGCACTAACAGAATTTTTGAGTTCGTGGAGGTGGAATATGTAAAAATTATAAGTGAGTAGACAGGAAAAAGTTGGTTTTATTTCAGTGTTTTTGAAAAAATATCAGATCTGATACTGCCATCCTAGAAAGGGTGTGTATTGAAACATTTTCTAAATATACTTTGATCTTTGTATCCCATACATCTATGTGTATATTTGTATATATAATTTTATTTATTAAGAATAAAGATTATTCACTATGTAGAGAATAACTGGCTTTTGATTTAACTGTTCATATTTATTTTAAGTAAGACACATATAAATGACTCCAAGGTGAACAACTACCAACTTTTTATTTAAAGAATTTATTAAAATTGATTTTTACATCATATTTTAAATGACAAGTTTAACAAACAAGTTTTCAAGGAGGGAATCTCTAATTACAATCACTGGGACTTAGTATTTAGAACTTAGTCAAAATTAGGCTAAGGGTTTATATGTCATAGAAACATATTAATTTATGAAATAAAACATTATGTCTATAGAGTCACAGGTTTTTATGTCTATATAGTTATGTTTGTATTTCCATTACTATGTCCATAGCTTTGGGTATGCAGTTATTGAGTCCTTGCTCTTGTACTCTTTGGATTTAATAGCCACATATTAAGGATACCATGAGTATTTTGTTCCTTAGGTCTTGACTTGTCTCACTCAACATGATTCATTTTAGATTCATCCACTTCCCTGCGAATGCCATTATTTTATCTTGTCTGTTGGCTATGTAGAATTCCATTGTGTATATATACCACATTTTCTGTATCCATTCATCTGCAGTAGGGCATCTGGATTGTTTCCATCGCCTGGCTATTGTGAATAGTGAAGAGATGAACATAGCTGAGCAGGTGTCTTTATAATATCCTGGGTCATGGTGTTCAGGATAGATGCCCAGAAGTGGTATGGCAGGATCATAGGGAAGGTCTATTTTCAGTTCTTTAAGGAACCTCCACACTGCTTTCCAGAGTGTCTGAACTAGTCTACATTCCCACCAGCAGTGTAGTAGGGTTCCTTTTTCTCCACAACCCCACCAGCAACTGTCATTGTCTGAGTTCAAAATCTTGGCCATTCTTGTTGGGGTAAGGTGGTATCTTAGGGTTGTTTTTATTTACATTTCCTTTATGACCAGAGATGATGAACATTTTCTCATATGTTTTTCTGCCATTTTAATCTCTTCTTCTGATAGGTCTCTCTTTTGTTCCCTTGCCCATTTAGTGAATGGTTTATTGGGCTTTCGGGGATTAGTTTCTTGAGTTCCCTGTAGATTCTGGATAGAGTCTGTGTGTAGAGATCTGCTGTAATTCGAATTTTTTTCCCATTGTAGTATAGCTCTTTCTTTGTTTTTGCAGCATTTAAGATCAATTTTTTGGTATTCGGATCTAGTGTCTTTACTATGATATGTCTAGATGAGTTCCTTCTAGGACCTTGCCTGTTTGGAGTCCTGAAACCTTTAATAGTGTGAGTATTTTCCCTCTTGAGGTTGGGGAAGTTCTCTGCTATGATTTTGGTGAATAAGGGTTGCATTCCTTTGTCCTGAAATTCTACGCCCTCCTCAATCCTATTGTATGAAGATTAGACTTCTTTGCTGCATCTGCCAGGTCTTGGAATTGCAGGTGTTCGGCCTGTTCCCAGAGGCTGTGTGCTGCTGCATGACTAGCTCTCAGCCTAACCAGTGGCCTCACAGTGGGCGGTTGGATGGTTCTGCGTGCTTCAGTCTCAGCGCACTGCGCGGATGGTTGTTTTTCCTGCGCTGTTTCCAGGGGCGGGCCTCTGGCCAAGGGTCTGGAGTTTGGGGCTTTCCAAGAGATCTCGGCTGGACCAGCTGATGTCTGCTCTGTTCCCAGTGGCACGGCTCAGCCGAGGATGTGGGCTCCAAGGGCGGAGCCACACCTTTCTGATTCTCAGAAGGCGAGCTTGGCTACTGGTCTGCTCTTCAGTTCCCTGCTGTGTTTCTGCTGCTTTCTCAGAGAGTCTGTGACTATGGGGGGCCCCTTGGTACTATCTTTCTCGGGATTCCCAGCTGGGGGGTGCCTGGCTCAAGATTTGAGGGGGACAGAGGCTGGCTCCTAGACTCCTGCACACCCCATCCGCTGTTGGAAGGCAGGGTCTCAGCGCCTCCCACTCTCCAGACCCAGTGGCCTGGGAGAAGAACCTGTTGGCTGTGTGAGTTGGAACACCTCCACCCCCTTTCATTGGGTGCTGGGTTTTAGTGCCCACCTGCCTGTCAGTCTCCAGTCAGAGGCCTGGGGGAGGAGGCTGTTGGGAGGGTAGGGGCTGGGACACCTCTGCCTCCCTTGGTGGGGTGCTGGGTCTTAGTGTCTGTCCGCCTGTCTGTCTCCAGTCAATGGCCTGGGGGAGGGGGCTGTTGAGGGAAGGGACAGGATTCTAAATTTCTTGCTCCCCTGCCCTTGCCAGTCTTTCTCGGGCATGGTGGAGGGGTCTGAGTTAAGTTCTATAGCTTGGCACCCGCTCTGCTTTCCAGATGGGTTGGGGGACCCGCTGGGCTACCCACTGGGCTACCTGCTGTGCTACTCACTCCTCTGCGTTTGGCTGTGGGTGCTCCATGGTGTTGAAGAATCCTTCACTCCCCTTGGATCTCAGCTGCCGCCTGTGGTCCACGTTTGTGTTCTGCCACTTGCTGGCCCTGTCCTATGCTGGTTTCTGCAGAGGTCAGGGCTGCCCGGCATGGTGCCCTTTGCTGTGGCTTTTCCCGGCTTGGAGCAGGTGGCAAGGGGTGGAGGAGGGGTCCTCGTATTTTGAATTCTTTGAGAAAGTTAGATGTAAGCTTTATCTGGATTTCTTTTCCTGTTTGAGTCCTTCTCCGTTGCTTCTTGAGTTTGTTGTTATGGATTTCTTAAGGTAGTTGGCTCATGGGATTCCTGGTTCTCTCTTTTTGTGGTAGAGAGCTAGGCAGTGTCCCTATTGTTTCGGCACCATCTTCCGCTCTCCTCAACTACCAACTTTTTTAAAATGAGACTCTAAAACCTCAGGTAGGTTAAAAATTCCCAGCTTCTCCTGGGAATTTTATTCTTTCTGCATAGCATTAGAGCTTTTTTTTTTTTTTTCCTTATCTTTTCTTTTTAAACACAGCTAAATGGTTGTTAGATTTCTGTATTCAGGGGAAAACTGAAAATTAAGTGCTTTGTTTCCAGATTAGATAGTGATGTTTTCTACTTAATTTTTCTGACTTTGCCTATGAATATGTAACATAATCCTATGTGATTCATTTATATGAGCCTTTAAAGCTGCTGAAATAAGTTTGGAGAGGAAACAAAACTGAACACTTGAAATGTTTTTCCTTGAATTTTCCCTCACTTAGCATCCATTCTACTTTAAGGTTTTGAAGTTTTATTGACCTTTGAGAACACATACTAAGCTTTCCTTTCTAATTATTTTTAAAGGATTCAAAACAAATATCTACTTCCATTTTGTATATCATTTGATCTCATTCCTAGCCTTTTCTTTCTCCTTCCTATTCAATTCTAGGCAAGTCCTTTCAAGTCATTCTTATATTTTGTCACCTCATTCATTTCATAATCTGTCTGTAATTTCCAGGTACTTGGTTTCACGGACTGTGTGTTCTAGCTACACACAGCTGAAATCATGCATAATCTAATGCATAATATAATTCTTTCCCTGGAATACAATTATGAATGATTTTGAGCATAATCTGAGGAAAGGCCAGTTTACTACTTCAAATCAGAAATATATTCAGTTGTAACACATTTTTCTAACATTTTATAAAAATGATTTTCTTTTCTAACTGTTGATTTGAATTTCAAAAAAAAATCTATAGTTTTAACAACTGCATTACATAATAAGACTCAATTACACCAGGTGGTATTGACTGATATATTTAATAATGTAATAAACATGCCAACCGTGACAGATTTCGTTGGTTTGGAAATAGGGCAAAGTGCCATTTCTTCAACAAAGTTGGCTAATAAAAAAATTTTGCTTACAATGTGATGAGACTTTCAAATGAATTTATGATATTCAAAGTGCATAAGCTCTCCAGTATTTCTTTAATTTGACAGCATGGAAAACTTATAGTGCATTTTGTTTGTGTAGGTAATAAACAAAGTGAAAGGGACAAGTTGATTGCTAAGCAGTTCACATTACAACTGATAAATAGGAAGTATTTTGTGTTTTGTATATATCTTATCTAAAAATCTTCCTCCTTGGAGATTTCTGTCTTTCACATTCAATTCTTATGGTCACTTGCAACTTTCTCTGGTTCCACAATTCAAAGAGATTCTGTTGCAGGGGAAATTAGGAGCTGTGATTCAGAATTCAGTGAGTCTAGTCCCTGCAGAAACTTGGCAGAGAATAGAATCAGTCTTCAGTTGCCAAATTTAGTGGCCCCAGGCCAGAGGCAATTTTGAATGCATGGCACACATCACTTTGTGTCTCCATTAAGCCATGTCTATGAGTCTCACACAAGCCCAGCAACAGATTTTATGCGACGCATGTATTAATGTTCAGGGCATCACTGATTTAATTCTGGATTTAAATGTGAGACAGAAATTACTTCTTTTAGATAACACCTTTTTAAAAAGGAATGTCTAAAGAATGTTAATTTGAAATTTTGTTATCCTTGGCTATTCCAAATGTATTTTGACTTTCTATTATTCATAAATTTTGCTTAATTTTTGTATTGATTTTAGTAACTTCTTATCAAAGGAACATTCCAAAACAAAGAACTAGCTTTATCTAAATGTAGAAATAAAGTGGGAAGAGTAATACAAAGATTGTTTTCCCTCTGCTTGCTTTTTTTAGTATACATTAGCTAGAAATGTTATTGGTGAAATTGAATTTGTTCTGGAAGCTAAATCAGAAATTTTAGGGAAGACTAATAACAATAATGGAGGAAAGAAAATTAAGTGTTGGTGTATAAAACTGCATTACAAAGATACATTCAATTATCTATAATTTCATCTTGTTTTATTTTATCACTGTTTTCCAATCTGTGCACCTTCAATAGAATGTTTCTCTTTTCAAATTTGGTAAGCTAGGTAAACTTTCAGTAACATCAAAATCTATAGGAGCATTGCATTACTCTTTCCTTTCTGGCATTGTTTTTTTTTCATATATTTTTATTGTAATTAATAGAAGGGTTACATGATATTTCTGGCACTGGTTTTATTTAGGTTTTTGTTAAAAACAAATAAGGCTGGAAGTGTGGTCCAGTGGTAGAGAGCTCACCTAGTATGCAAGAAGCCTTGAATTTGATTTCTCAGCACCACAAAAACAGAAAATGCTGGAAGTGGTACTGTGGCTCAAATGGTAGAGTGCTAGCCTTGAAAAAGCTCAAGCAGTGTCCAAGCCCTGAGTTCAAGCTCCCAGACTGGCAAACAAAAGTAAAGACATAAATAAAAAATAATTAAATGGATAAAAGTATGTGTGATTTTATATTGAAGAAAAATTTACTATCTAGTATACAACTGAAGAAGTAGGAACTAGACCTGATAAATGATAGGGAATTGATATCCCTTTGTGTACTTGCCCTGAAGTTGTCAAGTAGCCAGCTTTCCAGCCCACCTTATTTCTTTTTAAAAAGAAGTACAGAATGAATCAAATTCTGCTGCCTCTACTTACAATAAAGCATGCGATTCTTGTAAATCTATTGTTTGAGAGCTCTACACAAGAGTCCCCTCCCTCTCTACTCAAACAATAGTAGTTTTTAAAAAGCTTTGTGTGTGATGGCCTGACCTTTTGTTCAGAGAAAAATAAATCCATTAGTTAAATGATTAATTTTATACAGATTTCTTTCTACTCTTTAACACTTTTTTTCTTTCTCTGCTCCTTTTTAAGTGTTCTATGCAACTCTAAGTATTTAGTCACTATTTGATAATGTAAAGAAAAAGAAGAGTGAAAGGCAATAATAAAATTAGAAAGTAGTTTTGAAATGTTGGCTTTTTCCTTTCAAGACAACCTTCTGAATAAAAAATAATGCTGCCTTTTATTTTTTGTGGATTAAGAAGAAAAGATAATTTACTATAAATTACATGTGTGTATGTTTGTGTTGTATGGTGTATATATATATATATATGTTATATATACACATAATATATAAATATATATGTATATAATATGCTGTATCATCCCAAGAGAAACAAATAAACCAGAAATTTTGAGACATAATGAAAAAAAAAAGTCATGTTGTCATTCAGTAATAAGTTGATGAAAGTATGTCCAATCATTTCACTTGTGGGTACTGTGGTGGTCATGTGTAATAGATATGAGATTGGAAAGACCTGACATCTCTTAATTTATTTATTCTACCAGTATAATGTTAGCCACCTCCTGTTTTTATGATACCAATTTAATGCCAGCCATTTCCTGTTTTCATTAGACCATTGTAATGCTAGACTCCTACTGTTCTCATTAGTGCAGGACTGTGTAATGGCAGCCACCTCATGTTTTCATTATAGCAGAGCTGTATGGTGCCAGCTGCCACTTGTTTAACTTTACTGAGAAGCATTTGACCATGGACTACAAGCTTCTACAAGCTAGTGGCAAACAAGATAAAGGCCTTGAGGGTTCTAATGAAATAGTAGTCATGTAATGGTTTGGTGACTGATCAGCGATTCATGTGTAAGAAAAACAATTGTGCATAATAACTAGGAAGTTACAACAAACTGAGTAAATTCTTGAACACTTCTTCCTACTGGCTGAGTTAATTTCAGAATAATTTGTCTGAAAAGGACTTCAATGGGGTTTTGACATGGAAAACCGTGTTCTGTTTAGATTTACATTATTGTCAATTGTTCATTTGCAATGATAGATGACTACATTCATTAAGAGCTTACTATGTTTCAAATTGATGTGTTCTTTTTAGATACTATCTTATTTACTCCTTACAATTATTGTAGGGATTGCTTTTAGTAGAAATGGAAGCGTACAATAGTTACATTGTTCAGGGCAAGTAAATTTAATCTGCAAAATGCCAGATAGTATATTCAGCTTTTGTGGAAGATAAACTATTCTCCTCAACTCTGCAGATGGAAAACAGCCAAAAACAATATGTAAATAAAAGAAGCACAGCAAGCTTCCAATAAATCATCAGAGTCTGTGGCCTGGATTTTGCCAATGGCTATATTTTTCCAACTCTTAATGGAAGGTCAAATGCCCAGAGACTAAGCAAGAGTGAAGATTCCAGTGAAGATTCCATGACATTAACTACCATCCTGTATTTTGCTATTCTGCAGCTGGAAACAGATCTAGTTCTATTATTTATCTGGATACCTACATTGCACAATAGTAAGTTTTCAAAGAGAAAAGTAAGTTGGCTTACCTATGTGATTTAAATGTTTCCTTTATATTATTTATATTTTTCCAGTTTGTGTCCAATTCTTTCACTTCTATAATACTTGGTAATTCTTTTCAAAGAGAACTTAAGCTTTAAATTTATTATTGATAAGTGAAGGAGTTTTATCTGTGAATTGAAAAACAGATACATTTTATGTATTCTTTGACCAATAGTTTCCTTTCTTATAAGAAAATTTTAAGGTTTTTTTTTTCAATTTCTTATGTTGTCACTCTCAGATAGCTGTATTAGTAACTTTTCTGAATATAGTAATTAACAGATGTGTATAAGTTTGTTGAAATGATTAAAAGCTGTTGAAAATTTTAACCTGTCACTGTTCTCTGGGAACCCAAGCCCTATCCATCTGTTTCAGGATTCTCTAAATGACTGTAATGAGTCATCATTAAAATGACAGCTGTCAAGAAAGGATTTGAACTTCAAGAAAGAAGAAAAATATGTGTACAAAAAGGGAATGTGTATGTCAAAAGTCCATTTTCTTGATGATGGAGAAGGTCAGAAAGTGTTAGTCTGTGATCCTCAGGTTTTGACCACCATCAGTCTCTCAGTCTGAGTGCAATGAAAGTCAGGTAGGAGGCGTGATATCACTTTAGGTCTGCATGTAATTGCTCATCTGTCTTTAATATTTCACAAAGGAATACACCCTCGCAATGAACTTAGCACCACCTAAAATCACCTGTGGAATTTACCTTCATTGAACTGTAGCACTAAAGATAAGAGAGAGGCAGAGACAGAGGGTGATGGGAGAGATGACAGAGAAACAGAGACAGAGAGAAACAAATAGAAACAGAGAAAGAGAGCTAGTGCAGTTGTTTGTACATGCAGGCAAAAAAACCCATCAAGATTTATCATATTCAATTCTGGTTGCTCAAATCAGCATTGCCAAACAAAACTGAGAATATTGTATTCTCTTTTCCAACTTTCTATTTTCTTCCTGGTTTTGATGTTCTAATATGGGGCAGGTGGCATCATAACATTTGCTGTGAAATAATAGGCAAATTCTACTATGCAAATAGATAATTAGGAAGAAAATTGGCTTGAACAGTAATAGTAGTGGTTTATCATAATTGCATTGCTTTTCAGCATAGAACAGTTCAATATAGGAAAGTCCAATAGTGTGTCTGAGCAGGAGACTGAGCGTCCAATGAGAAGATCACCTTCAAGGCTGAAGTTATGGTTTTTCTTCTGGCCCTCTGTAAAAATCTCTGCTTTTTAAAGTAGTCTCGGTCTGTAGGTAACATTGGAATCTGCTATAATTACTTTTATCTGTTAATGCACTTGGTGCATATACAGCCAAATAAAATCCAGTCTCAACTGTGGGTTGGTTATGGTAATTACTATTTATATTAATTGGCCTGTCAATGCACAGACTTTCAACTTTGCCATCAGAGTTCTTGTCACCCTTTTAACACATTACCATTACTATTTTAAAACTAGAGTCAATTCAAGTTCAAATTCATAAAATGTGCATTGGAAACGCCTACCCTGCATTACAGATGGGTAAAACAAAGTATGTGTCAAGAGAAATAAAACTTTCAAGAAACCATTTGCACTCACCTTCCCCTCACCTCATTTAGGTAGTTAGTCTGACATTTTTTGGCATTTCATGAATTACTTTGGAAGAATTAAAAGCAGTATTTATGGGTAAAAGATGCCTAAAAATCAATAAGAACATAACTAGGATTATATATTTATCTACTTACTTGAACATTGCCATTCTTTGATCTGCAACTCCCACTCCTGTGTCGTCACATCATCACCTCCCTAGTACAAGTACAAATTTCTTCTTCTGCCCCCCCCCCCAACCAGTCTGGCTAGAAATCCTAATTGTCAGATTTTAGCCTCCTGAATATATATGATTACAATGTGAGCCACTCAAATGGTGCTGGGAAAGTTCTCTTTGTCATGTAGAAATTTCACATACACATTAGAGGCAAATGGCTGGGGAAATGGCTTGTAAAGGTAAGTGTTTGGGTCAGATCTGAGGAATATTCTTTTCCCTTTCTTGCTAATTAGCTGAGGGGTTGTTCCACCTGCCTTCTTTGTTATATATTCAGAATACCCCAGCAACAGAGGGAGAAACAACCCAAGCAACAGCTTTACCTTTCATTTGAAAAGCATCTTCCAGTTTGTACTACTTGAATCAGAAATAATATGTTCATCTGCAAGGAGACACAGGTCCTGATACTCTCCAGAGAATATACCCACAAGATATTGAAAAGAAGTACTTAACACTAAGGAATTCGGGGGGGGGTACATAGTACATTTTTTAACTCTGGAAGGAAATAAATGAATGAATTTAATATTTATTACCAACTATACAAACATCACCCTTATTCTCTCTTTTCTTCACTACATCCTTTCTAAGGTAGGATTTCTCAATCTGGACATTTAATAATTCTTAAAAGGTGGAGGAACTGATATCCTTTGTGCATAGAGGGACACCTTTAATTTCTATTTAGATGTCAATAGCCAAAATCAAGATGGCACCATGTCTTAATAATTACCTATCTGGAGCCATGGTTCATGTGGCAAGTGTCCAACATTCTGAGTTCAAAACCCAGTATCACCAAGAAAAGTAAAATTTGTGGGTAGACATTGGTAAGTACTGATTGAAACAATTTTCCTCTACATTAATGCCTAAATATTCTTATAATCTGCATAATTCTTATGCAGAGTATTATGGCAGCTTTAGTTGGGAAAGCTGAGGAATCAGGGACAGTGGACAGAAATAATTCTTATAATTTTCCCTATATGACAGACTTTATATACCAAATTCCAAGGGATGCTTGGACAAATGCAGGAACATTAAAAAGCCTACTGGCTTTTTCTTAGCAATGTCAATTCTCATTTCTTGTCTTCTGCATTTCCTCCCAAAGCTTTAAACAGGATTATAGATTTCATAAAAAGAATTGTTTCTGAGAAGTTGGAAGCATGCACATGAATACTCTGTGGATAGCTTAAAGCTGAGAATTTCAGGATTCAGCAGTGTTGGCATTGCCTGTAGATAGTTGGACCTGACCCAAGAACAAGGTGCCATTAGGCAATATCTTCTAAAGAGTGGATCACCAGGCAGAAGCAAGCTGTCCTAGTGTTATTTTCCCAGTTCACATTCAGCTTGGCAAGCCTGCTGCAAAGCTTTCCAAGTTGGTAAAGCGAATTCAGGTATTCTTGCATCTCTTCTTTTTTGGGGGATAGACATCTGCATGATATCTCCTAAACAACACATTGGGAACAGCCTCTACTTGATTTAACCCACCTTTGCAACCCTATCTAACTTTCTAGCCTGAAAATCTCCTAATTGTATTTAAAATGTCTTTGTTCACAATGCCTTTCTCGTCCCCAGAATGCATTTCCTGTGCAGCTCTATTTCCAAAATCCTGTCCTACCTTCACATTCTGTTTGAATACTGCTGTCTTCAAGATGCTTTTTATTGATTCCCTCCAACACATCTAATTTCCTTAGTGTAGAGCTTTCTCTGTCTTACTCTCTTTTTCTCTCCCTCTCTCTCTAATTTACTGTGAATTATACTTTCCCTAATAGTGCCAACTATGCGCTGTATTTTGTATGTTCATTTCCCAGTGTATTGTAAATAATGTATTAGTAGCAGCTATATTTAGTTAATATCTATCTTCCTCATTGTGTCAAAATATATAATGCATGTTCCACAGTTAGTGTTGAGTTAGAATACCAGCATCTCAGGAACAATAAAGGGCACATTTGATCCATCCATTTATTTTCTTTCCTCCTCTGTATTTTGAAGACAGTTCCTTTTTTGTAGTTGTAAAAGAAATGGTGGAGTGCATATGATTTTAATGTTAGAGATGTTTGAGGAAGAGCACAGGTTGGGAAATCATAATAGTTTCATAGGATCTTTTCCAATCTTCAATCAAAGCTGAATACTTAACATGATAAGATCATAAAGTAAGGATTTAATATATAGGAATTGGTGATTATATAGTAAGATGACTCACTTTTGTAATCATGTAGTCAGTCTTTCAATAAAGTAGTTAACTACTCCTACATAAGTTTTTCTTCCTTCTGAAATCTATCACCCTAATCTGTTCTCACTTCATATATCTCCTGTTACGATTTTTTTTACACATTTTGTCAATTGTAACACTCCATGTAGGTTATATCTAAAATCTGTCATGAGTTTTTATGTAGGTTTAAACTTATGATTTGGATTTTTTCTAAGTACTCACTAGCTCTATAATTAATTTTTAACATGAGAAAGTATCATAATATTTAACTGATATTGAAAATTATAAAATTGTCATAAAAATTAGAAAAGTTACAGGACACACAATAAATAAATATTACAGGATGATTGTTTCACTTATACTGTAGGAAATTAATTAAAGGTAGAAATCAGTTTTTAAAACGCCAAAATCTAAAGGATTATCTTAACAGAAACTATTAGATCTATAGCAGACTTTATATTATAACACAGTAATACTCTAAATAAACCCATATGGAAATGACTACACTTTCTATATAAACTATCCCAAACATCAATTTTAAAAATAAAATACACTGACAGAAAAGTGGCTCTGTGGCTGAAGTGGTAGAGTGATAGCCTTGAGCTGAAGAGCTCAGGGACAGCACCCAGGCATAAAGTTCAAGCTCCAGGACCAACCAAAACACACACACACACACACACACACACACACACACACACACACACACACACACATATATGTATATACATGTATATATACTGACAGACTCCATAAAATGAACAAAAGTACTTTAAAATTCAGAATATTTTTAAAACAAAAAATATGAACAAAATGACTAGGTTATATAATGTGAAAAGAGTATATTTTTGTATGTTATAATCAAAATTTACATAACTAGAGTGATGTTAAATAATGTAATGGGTTTATAAAAATAGGCAGAAAAATTGCTCATTAGAAAAAGTTCCTTTTGAAATACTTAATAATAATGCACCTTCTATCTGGCAAATATCATGTAACCCTTTTACTAATTACAATAAAAAAAGAAATACTTAATAATAGAGCATGAATTTTGAGCTCATGAATGATAAGCTCACTTGTGTGATACACAGTTTTAGTCACCATCTCTTAAAGATGGTAATGAATGGTTTAAAGGTAATCCAATTGCGAATACTCTATTTTTGTGTGCATTATTGGTAGTGTAGTGAGCTTTGTTAAATATTTTCTTCACATTTTATAAGTAATTACCAAAAGATTCAATGTTACAGACATACTTTTTTTTTAAGTTCACTGCTTTTAAGGCTGAAACACATAGTATTAACTTAAACAAGAACTGTGTCATACATTACATTCAGAATTTCCTCCTAATTGTCCCTCATTAGGAAGGACTTGGGCAAATGATAATGTCCTCTTCCCTTGGTATCTGGTTCTGATGATAGAATTAAGTCTGTTTACTCTGAGTGATATGACAAGTGCATGTTTTATGCTTTTCTTACTACTGAAATGATCTCCTTTATGCATTCTAGTCCAAATATAAGAGAATGTTAAATTGTATGTTCATTACTTTGTCTTCCTCAATGCCATAAAATCCTACAGGATATGTTCAAGATAAACAAAAAGTCTAGCAAACAAATGAACAACGAAAACAAAAACCCAGATAAATTATTAGATTATGCCATTAAATCAAACCACTGAGGCAGCACAATCTTATATGGTCAGTCTTATTAGATACATATATGTAACATCTATTATATTTAATCTTCTATATTATATAATATATAATATAATATAGAGTATATATTATGCAATATAATATGTAGTTATATACGACATTAATTTTCTATATTATATAATATATAATATAATATGGAGTATGTTTTATACAATATAATGCATAGTGTATATATACTACATATAGTATATAGTACATTAAACATAATATATAGTATATAATATATAACACGTGTAATACATAATACAATATATTAGTATATAATATATATTACTGTACAATATTATAGTAGTATATATACTACATACTATATATCATAAAATTATATATATATCACATATTATGCATATGTATCAGTAAAAATTAGATTAGAAGCATCAGATTTGTTTGAAATCTAGCAGATGTCATCTCCTGGAAGTAAAATAACAGATATATAAAATTCTGAATTAACTGAGAAAAAGTTCAAACAATAAAACCCTGTTTATAAAGAGTAATGTATATTAGAACTCACCCAAACACTTTTTTCACTTGATTGTAACCCCCATACTACTACATATTTACATTTATCCTCCTTGGAGCAAACTAGCCCAAGCCAAACACACAGTAGAAATTCAGTAGATGTTTCTTGAAATAGTGCAAAATATCATTTTATAATAACTGGGTAGTTATTTTAAACTACAGTTTATAAAGATGTTCTTTCAGTTGTCATTTGAGATTATAAGGATTTTAAATTAAGTTCTTTGATATCTTGTACCAAATTATTGTTTTACCATCTGTAAATATTAAACATCATAAGAATGGCACCCTCAAATTGTACAGCAAGTGCAAGACTGGGAATCCAAACTTCAGTACTGTTAAACTATGAAAATAAACATTAAAAGGAAATAAATGTGTTAGGCTATGAGACCACACGAAATACTGACTAGTCAACTTATCAAAAAATATAGAAACATTTTTTGTTCCACTGCTATTGATTAACTAGCAACATTTCATTAAGTTATTTTTGAAATCTCATTTTATTGACAAACATTTAATTAGCAAAAGCAGTTGTTAAACTACATGTGCTTTTCCAATATAATTATGATCACTGTTTGTTTGGTATATGTTGTGCTATTTCATAAAGTCTGTGTTAATGAACTCAAGGGAAGGCAACACCACTATTAGTAATAGCTTTTTATTTGGAGTCTTCATTTTCCAGATAGGTCACATTAAACACAGCCATTAAACATGAGCATTGAGATAAATCCATACAATGTATGCTGCTTTTGTTGTTATTGTCCTCGTTCACCAATCACTTGGTGAAACTAAGCACTTTATGGAGTGATGGAGTTGATAAATGGGAAGAGCTCACCTGCAAAACACTGGGAACTAGGGAAGTTAGACTTTAATCAGATCTCATTCAATTACATTTTGAATCCAAATCTTAATAGCCAAAACTCTCATTTGAATTAATGCTCTGATAAGTGTTGTCTGTTGTCAAAAGAATGTAATTAGGCAATAATGAATGGGCATATATTATGCCAGACTTCAGTGTATTTGTTGGCCTCAGCAACTTCTATTCCATTAGACAACAAGCTGATTTTAACCTGATTCTAATAAACCACACTGCACTATCCCTACATAACTTCTTTTTGATGGTTCCATTTTTTTTTAATTGAGCAGTGTCTAGATCCTTTATAGTGAAATCACTATTTACAAGATCTCAGCTAATTTGCAAGGGGAAAAGAGGGGGAGGGAGTTGATTTCTCAACTAGGAATTCAATTAATTTATAGAGTAGGGAGTCACTTTTTGAATACTGCCTACAGTAAGGATAAGTTGCCAGGTTTAGAAACAACATGAAAATATCTATTAAAATTCCATATGATATGTCTCTTTAATGTTTACTTTGGTACAATATAACTAACACTGATTCTTACTATTTTAACATTAATTAAAAAGTTCATTCATCTGTAACATCTCATTAAAACATTATTTTATCATAGATGCTTAAAAACTTACAGCTCTTCAGTGAGACAGTTTTAGAACTTTTGTTTTCTTATTATTAAAACACTCATAAACAAATTTATTTTCTGTGCTTAATTTCAGTTATGTAAGGACCTAAGAGAGAAAAAAAAAAGCAGTACCAAACTTTTCATTTGGAGTGTTTGGGAGGTTCTTGAGTGGTTAGTGTTTGCAAAGTGTAAATTAGAACATTTTAAACATCCTAAATTATGCCGAAACCTCTTCAGATCTCAATGATTATGCACCACCCATTAGAGCAATCCATCCCCAAAGGTGGAATTTTGGCATGTCATAGGCATCCTTAGAAACCAAGCAACAGAGGCCTGTGATAAAAACAATTGTTAGGGAATGAATAAAACCATAGTTCCCTCAACTAGAAAAGCTTAGAGTTCTGACTGCTGAATTACCACCAACTTGTAAATAAATAATCATTCCTAAATACAGATAATGTGTTAAACACTCGTGACAGAAAGTCTGGAGGTTAAGTCCTTCCCATACTGGCACAGCTAATTCTTAGAATCTTCCGGTGTTGCAATATCTTCAGACACAGATAACAAATTAAACAATGGGTTACTTAGCATTAAGCATGTTTTAAAAATAAACCATACTCTCTCTACTGATTTAATTTACATTCTGGTTTAGATTTTACTAAGTGACTATGTGTCTAGTAAGAGAGAGTTAACTGTTGGTAAGACTAAATGAAAATCAATTTGCCATCAAATTTCAACTATGGAGCTAAAGCAACCTGTAGTCTCTTGGCAAATTAAAAAAAAAATGCCAACAACATCTTATAACAGAGAACAAATTTCAGATACATAAATTGTCCAAAATATAGAGTTAATTATAACTTTCACATGTACAAGTTCCCTTCCTCTCCAATTTACACATTGATGAACAATAAAAACGAGGAGTAGAGCTTTGGAAAGGCTGTTATTAGGAACCAAACAGTTCTTAAGAGAATAAGGCTGATCGGAGTTGTCCACTCATTCCTTCCAAAGCAATTTTGCAAACGAGGTACAGTCCAAAATGATGTCATTTGATGGAAATATTTTCAGTAGAATTTTTTTGAGGTTTACAATTACAAAATCTTAATTTAGTTCAATGTTTGGTTTTGTTTTTGTTTTTAGTATAAGGATGTTATGAAATTTATACTGTTTCTACACTGGCTTGGTGGCCAGAAAAGAAGGCACAGAATTCTCCACCAGTTTGCAAATAAGACATTTTCCCTCTGCTCCAGTGAACAAACAGCCTTTGTTTAACTCAGCACCACATTTTTCTATGGTATGGGCTCAAAACTGTTTGCCATGAAGCTGCTATATGCCAAAAAATTAAATTAAATGATGAAGGAAAATGTCAATCAAGGCATTTTCCCATCTGCTACTACTTCTCCAAGTGTTAATTTGATTTTCCCCCAATTTCTGAAATTAGAGGTTTCTCAGCCTCAAGTGAAAGTAGGTGTGAAACTTTGTAAATGTCACAAGAAAAAGTACAACCAAACAGTGGAAGAAAAAGTGTATTGTTCTCACAGGACACCAATAAAAAGAAGCAGAGGAGCACTGTAATAAGGAAACAGATGTCTTGAAATACACTACACACTGCAAATAACCAGTGCTGGTAACACACATGCATTAAAGCATTTGTCATTTTTTTTAATAGAATGGAGACACACATCTAAACCACTGAAGATACTTTTGAGAATCAATTGATGATAGGATATCTACATAGGCAGAAATTGTATGTTATGGAAAATGACATGAAGAACTTTCAGGTCTTGGTACAAATGTAATTCTTGTGATTTAGGATGACTTTAATAAAAGCTTCTACAAGGACTTGCACAGAAACATGAATGACAGATGTAATTTTTTTGACCTTTCAGTTAGTTTCCATCAGCTCACTCAAACACATTCTGAACAGATTATTTACTGTAGTACTTGGTAGACTATACATTAAACGAGAGACTTTGCTCTGAGGCACTGCTTCCCGCACTCCGTGGGGACAGGGAAGCAGGGAAAAACAAAACTCATAGAGTTCGACAGCTACCGAGGCAACACTTGCCATTTACAATATAAGCCCAAATATTTTTGCAACACAACTATATATTAATTTAATAAAATACACAATATAGTTCTTATACACTCAACAATTTGGCTCGTATGCACGGAATCTGCAATAAATCAATAAAAATATGTCATTTGATGTAAACACATTGAATCTTCTTACATTTGCACATTTAAATGGTTGTATGATTTGTGTATGTCTAAGACATTTTCACTTTCCTGAGCTCTTTTAGTGTCCACAAATGAATAAAGTACAATCATCACACTGATTCTTTCTGAATATTACCACTCAAAGGTAAATTTTTTTTCAAGATTTTCGTTTTCCATGTGAAATTGAAAACAAACCTATCAAGGTTTATATCTTTGTTGGACACTAAAATACTCAATAGGCATTTTTAATTTTCTCCTTTATTTTATTTTACCTTGTCCTAAAATTTGTTTCTTCTCTTTAATGAAGTGAATTAGTCTACATGTGTGCAGGACAAAATGGACTATATCTCTTTTTACATTTAACTTTTATACGACATGAGGTGTCTTACAAATGACCACGGAAGTTTCTGTGGGGTTTTTTTCCTGTGTTTTTGTTTTATTTTGTTTTTGACTAATGATATGGAATGCTCCTTGTGTTTATATGTGTGGCAGGTAACTTTATACAGAAATGTTTACCACAACTATGTATTAATGTTTGGTGCAGCTTGGACGACTGCAAGGTCTTTTCGGGACTTTCAGTAGAAGCCTGTGATGACTGCTAGAAATCCATCACAGATCACAAAATTATGACCCTGCTATTTTGTTTGTTTGTTTTCTGTTATGTTTTTTGAATGGGATTTATAGGTAAACAGAGAAGTCAGCATAAATCGCAGAGGACTGTCTTAGAGTCATGAGGAATACTTCAATTCGCACCACTGCATACCTTCCTAACAGATTGTCAAAAGGTTTAACGCGTCTTCTCATCCTCCTCTTTCTTTCCTCTCCATTTTCTTCTCTCTCTCTCTCTCTCTCTCTCTTTCTTTCTCTCTCCTCTTTCTCTCCTGGAACATCATTAATCGTGTCCTACGTGTAAGTTTGGTGGAAATGAAACCATTGTAATTTCTGAAAAAGAAACAGCAGTGAAAATAACATACTTGTGGCCACCTGAGATGGTCACCAAAAGCCAGAAGCAGCATTGGTCTTCCTGCATCCTTTAGGAAAAGGGTTGTCACCAGGAACCATCTTTCTTATTTTTTTAAAATCAACAGAAGAGGCGAGGAATTGCCAATGCTTGCTTGCTTGCTCGCTTGCTCTGCTTGCTTCATTTTCTCACAGCCACGGGGTCATTCCCTCGGCAGTCCTGCAAAAGCTTATCGATTTCTCTCACAACTTCCTCTGCGTCCACCGACTCTCTGCTCAGATCCCGGTTGGGATGATCAGGTTGCTCCAGGACCGGACCCATCTCTCCCGAATCCCGGCTGGCTCTGGAATGCACATCTGCGAACACTCTTGCCATCTGGTCAGAAGCCAGGAAGGGAGGGTCTCTCGGTTGCTTACTGGGGGACAGGTATTGACTGTCAGTGGGTAAGTACTGACTGTTTGCTTCGGCCAGGGCTCCCGGTTTGGCTTCACAACCATCCAGGGAGCCTTTCGTGGAGGTGCAAGGCTCGACGCAGGCCTTGGTTGGACTGCTGGATGCTGAGGGCACCTCTTGGAGGAGAGGGCTCAGGGCACGTTTGGCTTTTAAGTAAGGTTTGACATTGGCAATGAGAATAGTGTGCTCTCGCTTGTCCTTTCCAAATGTACAAAAAGTCTTTTTCCCAGTGGGATTCACAGTTTCGTAAGTCTCAGTCTCCACATTAGCTTCCACTGTGGGTACAAAGAGATTTGTGCGGTAATCTGCGTTTTCGGCTTGATTGGCTGCGGGGAACTGTGGCATCCAACACCTGTCAGAATGACCAAGCACTCGGCATTCATCCGTGCAATTAACGCACTCTTCCGCTTCTGCAAGAAACAAGAAGAGAACACAGCAAATCCCATCATTAGGGTTTCCTTTCCAGTTCTACTACAGCACTACTCAGCTCTCTGTGGGCTTTGCTTGACCTCTGGTCTCTTAATTAAAAAGGAAAAGAAAACAATAATTAAAACATTTCAGGATGGTTGCATAAACTTGCTGGTTGAGACAATGGTTTTATTTATGGCTATTCTCTGGATATTAAAGAATTCCCAGAGCCTGGAAAAAAGTAAAAAAAAAAAAAAAAAAAAAAAAAAAGCGGCCATTGGAGAATCAGGCTCCAGAGCATACAGCAGCACTGTAATCCAATCTCCTGGGGCCATCAGTCTTTGTTCTGAGTAACCCCATCCTACAAACAGTGAACTTCAAAAAGGATTAACAGGATTAATTTTTCAAATTAAGTAACAGGGCAAAAAGAGGAGTGCAAACTTCCATATCAAGTGCTAATCTGCTTTAAGAGAGGTGTTTTATCCTTATTTTACCTGTAATTTTTGTCTTGGTGACCATCATGAAATGAAAAATTTGCTTTCACAAATTTCTGAGAATGGCAACTGGAATTTTCTATCATGTGCTTTATGAATAAGCTTGTAAGAAAGTGTGCATTTCACTAAATATGCTTATGGATCAAGTAATCAGTTTTCTTCACTTCTGCTTTTTGGGTTGGTTTGTTTGGTTTTGGTCAGAAGTAGGTGAAAATGGATTTACTTAGCAAGTAATGTACAGGATAAATGTTAATTGATGACTTACTGTTTAAGTAATGCTTTCTAGGAGAATGTTTTATTCTTTTGCTGATAGAAATATGAAGCCCCTATTTAAGGCAAACTTTAATGATTCCTATTTTAAAGATGCTGATCCAGGAAAGATAAAAGAAATTCCTTCATTATGACAAGTGGGGTGTACTTCCACTGACCTCCATATCTTTAACTATGACTTTGAATGACATTTTCCTACTGCTCCCTTTCCTCTACAAATGGTGCTTTCCATTATGTTTAATGATCCATTTTTACTTTCAGGAGAGGATATTTACAATTTACCTCCATGTGATGGGAATAAGAATTCTCTGAACACTTAAGATCTCCTGGGATTTTATTTTACTTGATGCTAGATGATCCCTACAAATATATAATGCCCTGTTCATACTAGGAAAGAAAGCCTGCATCAAAGATACCTTGAAGAGAAAATAATACATTTCCATAGCACTCTTAAAATTTCACAATTTCTACTTTTCCAAGTTATATATAAAGTTTTAGGTTTGTATTTGAAGCCTGTAAACAATTCACCAGACAAACACCTCCCCGGCCAATTTTATATCAAAAAGACTGAGCAATGAAATAATTTTCTATAAGACTCAAGTGCATGACCAAGTATCAGAATAGTGACTTGATAGGACAAAAAAAATCTGGGGTATTTCCTAGCATCGTTCGTACTTGTGAAATGCTGAAATAAAAGTAGATTATATCTAGGACCAAGACATGAGAAAGAGTATCAATGTATGTGAATTAATGCACCTTCTATCTGGCAAATATAATGTAACCCTTCTATTAATTACAATAAAAAATATATGAAAAAATAAAAAAGTAGATTATATCTATTTTAATTTTTAATCTTTTCAAGAAGTGTTTTCCTTTAGGAGAAAATAAAATATTTGTTGTTGAGCAAAATTGCTGAAACTATAAGGCCATGAAGGATGATGCTAAATGAAAGGACCTCCAGCATATAGAAACAAAAGCCATATAATGAGTGATTGTTTTCCTTACTCTATTATGTTATTTCTCATCTCTTTTGCTGTCCCTTGGTTATCTCATATTGTTACAGTATCTTACCTTGTTATCTGATATATTTTATATATGCTTATTTGGTTATTTGAAATAGGATAGGGAAGGGGGCAAAGCAAGATGAGGGGTGGGATGGGGAGAGAGAAATGGGGACAGAAACATGAGAAAGGGTATCAATGTTTGTGAAGTAATACACCTTCTATCTGGTGAATATAATGGAACCCTTCTATTAATTACATTAAAATTTTAAAAAATTGCTGAAACTAGTTCTCAAGCTGAATTCTATATCAGTAAATACACTACCATGACTAGAAACGCTGTTAGAGGGACATGACCCTAAAATTGTTAACCCACCTTGACACATATTTCCTTCGGAAAAGCATTCTTTTATTTTAAATTATAGCTGATATTAACTTAAAATAATAGCAGAAAGATTTTAGAAATATTCAGTATCGACTATTGCTCTTCTTTATCTATTACAAATAAGAATCATTTCAATTGCCTTTATATCTGTTAGTGAGCATGTAAGACAATTATATCTCTAAATTAAACCTACTTTTGTTCTTCAATAACACAACAAAAAACTTTAAAATCTGCTTATTAGTTAGTATTTTTGTATCTTTTAGAGCCATAGGTATTTTCATAAACTCATTTATAACTGATGCACTCTCTGAAATAAGCCAGTGTAGTTTTATATTCTGATATTGACTGGCCTTCCATTTTGGCTGTTTGGGTAGTAACTGCTGAATGAGTTCAATATGAATTTAAGAAGAGAGGAAGAGAAAGAGATAGACTAATGCAGAGGAAGAAAATGTAAATCGACCTTGAATTTGAAACCACCAACATGAAATGATTGTTTGCACTTTAGGGCTGAAAATCTGTAGCTTTTTACTTGACTCTTTTTTGCCATATCCAGGGGAACAAATTTTGAGTATTGATTATGGTATATTACAAGCTGTTCAACTTGTGATTAGACTGTAATTTTGACGACAGCAGTTCACAGACATTGAATAGAATCGAATGGACATTTTTTTATAAACAGCAGAAACTATGAGCACAAAGCAAACTGTAACTGCTCAGAGTCAAGTAGGATTTTATGAGAGAAGAATCATTTCTGTAAGAACATAAATAGGCAAATAAGTAAGTAAAAAGGAGCTACAGTTAATCTACAGTGACTAGCTAGGCACAGAAACAAATTGGGAAGAAAAAATAAGAGAAAATGAGAGAAGAAAGATATAGAAAAAAAGGAAAAATAAAGAAAGAGAGACTAAGTAACAGAAAAGAGATACAAGGAGAAGCCAAAAAGGAATTGAGACTGAAGGAAAAGCTCCCCCCAATCCCCACCCCTGGAAAAATACAGTCATTGAAAACAAGACAATTAAACTAGAAAGACCTTGGCCATATCTACCTCTTATTAGAAATCCTTATTGTAAATCCTTATTGCAAATACTTATTTTAAGTCCTCCCAATAAACTGAATACATATAATAAAGGATAATAATACTGAATAATAACAATGTTTTCTCTCAAACCTTATTGCTATAAAGATAGATATTCGAATGTCTATTCAAAGAGAACAGATCTGAGAATAAAGGTGTAATTGCAAAAGCTACAAAAATTATAGATTGCCAATAATTGAATAAGTTTTAGTATTCATGTAAGAAAACCATTTAAACACTTGACAACAAAACAGAAAAACAGCTAATCTCTTAAATATATAATTCCCCAGAATAACATGAGATAATCAAGTAATTGTAATGAGTCAGTATTCCATATGTGTGTGTGTGTGTGTGTGTGTGTGTGTGCGCGTGTGTCCATGCACAAGTGTATGTGCCTGCCAGTCCTGGGGACCTAAGTCAGTCCCTAGTGTGCTGTCCATAAGCTTTTGTAGTCAAGGCTCTACTACTTGAGCCACAGCTCTACTTCTACTTTTCTGATGGTTAAATTGGAGTTCAGAGTTTCATGCATATTCTTAGTAAGACTTTGAAGTGCCATCCTCAGATCTCAATCTCCTGAGTAACTAAGGCTACTCAGTGCCCCGTGGCACTGGTTTGGTCTAATTTCAGTGTTACGATTCATTTTCAGCATGGTGGTGCTACACACCTGTAATAGTGAAACCCAGGAGGTAAAACAAGAAGACCAAAATTACAAGGCCAGACTAGGCTAGGTAGAGAATTCCTGTCTTCAAAAATACATAAATAAATAAAAATAAAAAATCATTTTCTACAGTCCTATTGTCGTACTATCACATGCTCTGAAAGGGATGTATTTGCAGTCATCTTAGTTCAATTTTGAACCTTAATTTATGTAATCATTTTGCGAAAGGCATAATTCAAGTAACTACAGAATGATTGTAAGTTTTGCTTTTCAACTGAATCTCTGCCCATGTGTAGATCTTTATTTGTATGATGTAATAAATTTAAGTTTTGTCTAGACATAGTCTACACTTTTTAAACCAAGAATACACTTTTATAACCAAGAATACTTGAACATTAACATGAGAAATTTTTATAAGAAATTACAAGTGAATAGGAAAGTATTCTATTTCTATGTAAGAGATAACACAAGATAATATTTGTTATTGTATTAGGAAAATAGATTTTATATATTTGTTAATTTAGTGAAATTATTACATAAATAGATATGTCTGTTTATAGAACTTTTGAATTAAAAAAATCAATAAAACAGGCATGTGACATATGTCTGTGATATCAGCATTCTATACTGAGGGGGAAAAAATGTGAATTCAGTGCTTTGTCTAGACAATATAGGGAGACCATCTCTCTAAAAATGGATGTCAAATTTGATCAGCTCATTTTTAAAATCACTTTTGAATTCAGAATATCATATAATTAAAGCAACGAGGTGTTGGTAGCTCACACTTTTAATCCTAACTTCTCAGAAACCTGAAGTCTGGATGGTCATGGTTAGTGGCTAGCTGTGGCAAAAAGATTTACTCAAACTCCGATCTCCCAAATAACTAGCAAGAAATGGCTGGGAGCATGGTTTTAGTGGTAAAACACCAACCAAGTTTAAACTCTAGTATTACCAGTAAAACAAAACTAACATAGCTAACAAAAAACAAATCTAACAAAAAATTCAACCAAATTTTCTACTATTAATATTATTAGGTGCATAGGCTACAGGCTCTGTGAAAGGAGCTAATAAGGACCGCAATTAAGAGTGAAGATGCTTTTTTCATTTTTTTGCCAGTCCCAGGGCTTGAACTGAGGACCTGAGTACTGTCCTTGGGTTTTCTCAAAACTAGGGCTCTACCACTTGAGCTATAGCACTGCTTTGTACCTTTTCTATTGTATGTGATTCCAAGGACTTGAACCCAAGTCTTCCTGAATGCTAGGCAAGCACTCTATCACTAGGCTGAATTTTCAGCCCTGAAGATGGTTTTGAAATAAAATGCTCAACAAAGATTAGTAAACCACTGCCCAAAATGAAGATTTTGGAAACCCTGAGTGAAATAACCTATGTGCTATAATTTCCGTGGTATGAAAAGAATAGCAAAAGATCAGCCAAAACCCATTCTAACTTCCTAGTGAATCTAAGTCTTTATTCTACTGTGTTGCTCTTGGCCAAGAACATCACAAATTGGAAGCTTAAACTTATTTTCCTTGACCTCAAAGTACTATACAACAGTCATAAGGAGAAAAAAAAATTACATGGCAACTCAATTGTCACCACATAGGGAATTGTTACAAAACAGAAGGATTTCCTGTCCTTCATTACAAAATTACCTGTCACCTCAGAGTTCCCATATTTATCCATCTGAGAACTTTTCCAGCATTTGAGTTGCATATGTGCTTCTGGTTTCTGCTTCTGACTATTTTCTTTTCTTTTCTTTTCTTTCTTTCCTTTTTTTAATGACATCTGTGATACATCAGGGCATCCATCAGTAAGGATGTTGTAAAGTGAGGTGACCACAGAAACAGATACTTAGGAATCTTCTGTGCTTTATGACTACCAACAAAATGGTTTTGTTTCTGTTTTGCAAACAGCTTCTGTGGGTGGTTGGCACTCTTTCTAACAGCATCTTAAAATTAGAAATGTTTCCAAGTATATAGTTCCATAAATGGAAACCCACTTTTTTTGTTCTCATTCTTTTTTTTTTATATTTTTAATTTACCTTCCTTTCATCAACCTAAGCTTTCATAACACCTAATTAGTTGCTTATAAAAGTAGAATAGGCACCCATCTCTATCCATGTCTGACAATGTTCTATAGATTAATTCGACAAAATATAAAGTAGGGTGACTAACACTGCTTCTCTATGTACCCCAAAAACGTTGAGAAGCTGAGACAATTGACTAGTAGTACATTGGCAGCAGTTTCCTATTAAAAGGTTTTAGTGGTGCAACAATAGCTTGATTTTACTTTTACTTTAGCACATGCACACACACACACACACACACACACTCATGCATTCACATATTTCTCTGTGAAACTAAACAATTGCAATTAATTCAAAAGCATTCTAATAGGACAGAGGAAAATGGAAAATATCAATGCTAAAATAGAAATCATGTCAGAATCCAGTCCAGAACAACTGCTAATAAAGTAGTTTTTTTTCCTTCACTAAGTTGGCATCATTTGCCACATCCTGTGAACTGACACTTCTCTAACATAAACTGCTCTTTCTTTTCTGGGCTATGTTGATTATTATTCACTTACTTCCCTTTGCTATCCTATAAAGCCCTGACACTTGCTGTGGTGTTACTGTGAGTCATTCCACATAACTAAGACCTAGACAATTTATATTCATACAAATGATTTCCAGTTGTGACTTCTGTGCCCCATTTACTAGTATGTTTCAAAAAGAAATACAACTCTGGCTTCACTCAGTCTGTCTATAAGGAGAGTATCCAGTTTACTTTCACTATTTTTAAGGACAGAGCAGCATAGCAAAGTTTGGTCCCCAAACTAAATCTCTTATGTCCCAATTTTAAAAAAATTCTCATAGCACTATTTTATCAAATACAAGCTTTTTTTTAAATTCTCAGAATGTCCACGTGACTATCTGACTTCATCTTGGTATTACCTTTAATAGACTTTGTCAGTTTTTCAGGGAAGAACAAAAATGAGAAGGGGAAAGGTAACATGGGAAAATCAGTCCTTTGCCCAGCTAAGTGCTGTCATATTACATGTCTTGTACTTTTTATTACTGCGGTAGGACCTACGTTGTTCTACTTATTGAGTATCAGAAAAATAAACACATACATAGATATGAGATGTTGTTTTCTATCCCTTCCGTTTACAAAGTAGGGGATTATACTATGTTACAACACACTCACTTCATGAGGATGCTTGCACATAAACCAGTGATATAAGGAAGAGGTCCCTGAGAAGTGGAAACATTTTGCCATATAGAACAAAAGTTTAAAGGCAGACTTCATATAGTAGAGATACGATGAAAAAATACATACTTTAGGTGCATGCATGGCTTTTACTTTAGTTGTGAAATATTACTCTACCTTCTTTTGATAGGCAGAAAGCATATTTTAAAGGGGAAGTTATTATAATGCCATCAAATACTCAAACCATGGCAGCAATAAAATTCCAGTCCTCAAGCATGCACCTGCATCACATAATGCTTTGTAATGTATTGCCACAAAAGAATTCAGATACAAGAAACTACTGGCCTATACAATATCATGTTGGAGTGAATCCAGATTTCCAGCTGGGTATGTGGAGTTACTTTTCACTTTGGAGAAGCATTTGCACTTACTACTCAACACATCTGTACATCTTCAGGAATGGTTTTAAAGGTGACCTTTGGGTGGTATTAAAATGCCTATCAGGGGCTGGGAGAGTGGCCTAGTGGTACAGTGCTTGTCTAGCATGCACAAAGCCCTGGGTTAGATTCCTTGGTGACACACACACACACACACACACACACACACACACACACACACAGAAAAAGCCAGAAATGGCATTGTAGCTCAAGTGGTAGAACACTAGCCTTGAGAAAGCCCAAGGACAGTACCCAAGCTCTGAGTTCAAAACCCAGGACTGGCAAAAAAAAAAAACACCCAAATGAATGAATGAATCAATAATAAATAAATAGATAAATAAAATGCCTATCAGAATGTCATTTTGGGGAGGGTCTACATCGCACCATAAATAGTCCTATGAGATGGAAAAAACACAAGTTGAAATAAAATTTATGATCTGGAACAGATGTAAAGCAGAAAGCACAAGGTACAGACAACAATAAGAATGTAAAATATGAAATGAAGATAGGAAACAGATATGTGTCCTGTGGCCCCAATGTTCAGAGATTCATTTTTAAATTTTAGCTCTGCCTCTTCCTCCAGTCCCATCATCACCTTAGCAAATGTTTGTAAGTGAAGGCACAGAAAGTGCCTTTCCATGTCTTTCCTAACATATACACTGAAGAGAAATGGCTTTCAGTCAGTACTGTGCTAGAAGAACAGAATGTGCTATTTTTTAATTGAAAAACATTCCTCTCCAATAAAACAAACAAACAAATAAACACATACACCTCAACTATGCCAACACAGTGAATTCTGTGGGTGTATTAAATGTGTGTAGCTCCGCAGTTACTTTGGAGAAGTTGCACTCAATAATTCATAAGGTAAGAAAGCCTAAACATCTCATTTGTATCTAGGTACTGTAAGTCTTCAGCAGAGATATCATCAGTAGGAAGTTGTGGAACACACATTTTTTTAGAAGAGGTTGATGGTAAATAAACTCCCCTTTCAATACTTCATCTTCCAAAAGTATAGTTTTTGAAAAATAGCTTAAGTTTTGTGTGGAAACTAGAAACTAGATTTGAAACTAGCAGAGAGGGAGTGATTCTTGAGCAATGTCATCTTTGAACTATGTCCTAGGAATGTCAACCTACAGCTATCCTGAGAAATTGTGATGTTGTGAAAGATGTCCTATAAGAGATGATGCTTGGAATCTTATTCAAAGGATGACCAAATTTCAATGGAACAGAAATATGGAATTCAGGCTAGGAGTTTGGCCTAGTGTAGAGTGCTTGCCTAGCATGCAGGAAGAAGGGAGTTGACATCCTCAGTCCCACATAAATAGAAAAAGCTAGAAGTAGTGCTCTGGCACAAGTACAGTGCTCAAGCCCCTGAGTTCAAGTCCCAGGACTGGTTAAAAAAAAGAGAAAGGTAAAGAAATAGGGAATTCACTGCACATAAAGATATTAGAAAGAGAAACAACCACTACAGAATAATGTGTACGTCAAAGAGATTAGTTTTATACATCCAATCATTTATGGTACAATGCTTCCCCCCCCAAAAAAAAAACCTGACAATATAGGTGAAATTAGCTGACATGTGAAGGATGAGAAAAGCTGTTTCTTGTTTGGTTTTCAGCATGAGGGATTGAACCCAAGGCCTCAAAAGTACAAGACATATACTCTATCACTGAGCAACACTGTAAATAGAAAAGTTATAAATAAAAG
The DNA here is from genome assembly GCF_031878675.1 of Megascapheus bottae. Lineage (NCBI taxonomy): Eukaryota > Metazoa > Chordata > Mammalia > Rodentia > Geomyidae > Megascapheus > Megascapheus bottae. Next base: position 35,508,527 of record NC_143519.1, read on the forward strand.
CCCAAATTCAACTGGCAATGTAGCACAAGGGTTTTGAGCAGGTGACTGTACAACTCATAAATTTTGAATTATTTGAGTGCTTCAGTTGGATAAATATTGGATAACATTTATAACCCTACAAGATTGTGATGGCGTAAGGATAGCTGCATTCAGATCATTTGTGGAAACACGTCTAAAACGTTGATATCTTCACAGCTACAATGAAATCTGACATTATTCTCTAATCTAAAAGGTATGAACAGAATTACTCATTCTTCTCCCAAGTTTTTGTGCCTTATCCAGCTCCTCTCATACTAAATTTTAAAAAGTCACCATATTCTACTACTTTCAACTTATATCAGAACTACAAGTACAATCTTGCACTGTATAATTGTGCATTAGAGAAAAGTACTTCATCCTGTATCTAATTCAGTTTTCTCTTTCCTATCCTGTTATTCTTTTTTTTTTTTTTTTTTTTTTTTTTTTTTGCCAGTCCTGGGCTTGAGCTCGGGGCCTGAGCCCTGTCCTTGGACTTTCTCAAGGCTAGAGCTCTACCACTTGAGCCTCAGCACCACTTCCAGCTTTTTTTTTCTTTTTTTCTATATATGTGGTACCGAGGAATCGAACATGGGTCTTTGTGAATGCTAGGCAAGCACTCTACCACTAGGACAAACTCCCGGCCTCTTCTGTTATTTTTAATCAATCAGAATAATCAGATATGATCACATGCCTAGAAGATTAAAGGCTTCTTTTGGAAGATAAAAACTATTGAAGAAAAGAGGTCCTTATGCACTTAGGAAAGAAATAGTAAGTCATCAAAAACAAAGAAAAAACTTTTAGCTGGGGCTCAGGTGGAGTGTCTGTAATCCTAGTTACTCAGGAGGCTGAGATCTGAGGATCACGGTTTAAAGCCAGGCTTCTCAATAATGCCTGTGAGACTCTTATCTCCAATTAATCATCAGAAAACCTGAAGAGCTCAGAGAAAATGTTCAGGTCCAGAGTTCAAGCCTCATGACTGAAAAAAAAAAAAAAGAACAAAACAATTTAAATCTAGATTTTGATCTTAGATACCTTTCATGCTTTATATCAAGAAAAATAATTAACTTTTTTTCCAAAATGAGTATTTTGTATCAGATTTTAAAAGGTTATCATTTTCCAAATGAATTGTAATACCTTTTATTATTTTTCTATCTATTTGTCCCATTAAAACTTATGCCCTTTAAGAGTCAAGATTCTTTCTGATGAAACATCCTTTCAAAAGACATAATTTTCTAAATGAGAAAAATGCCTTAAATGTTGTAATGGAAAATATAACAAAACATTAGATATTATTGGTATTCTAAAACATGAACAACCATTTCTAGGAGATTATTTACTGATAAATCATGCATTTGTGAGCCTGCAATGTCATTTTTCAGAAGGACCCTGGGACCTGTAAGATATTATGCATAATAGCTTTGTATTGTTGTGACATGTGTATTATTTAATGTAATATAAGATCTGTCTAATAAATGCCATGTCTATATAATAACACAGAGAATATCATTTTCCATGATAAGACAAACCAATCTTCTCTGACATATATTCCACTCAAACTTTTTGCTTAGAAAATTATTTAACACAGACACTATTTCTGAAGTCAATGCCTCTATATAAGTAATTAACTATTCATGATTTTAATTTAAGGAAAGCAGTAAGTATCCTAACCTATACCTAATCATCCATAGGTTTCTTTCTTGTTTCGCAGTTTTCTTTTCGCTTTTTCCTTATACTGTGTGAAATCTAAAATAATCCATCATCTTTGTTTAGTGTTAAATGCCTTTATACTTTATACTTTATCTGAGAGCTATCATAACTTATTTAAAAAGTGTTTATGATTTTTGAGTCTTGAAGGAGTTAACTCATCTTTTGAAAGAACTTGATTTATATGCAGTGAGAAACTTATGTTCTGTAGGCAATAGTTAGTAAAAAGCTGTTCAGTTCACAAGGACAAATTTAAATTCTAGCAACTTAAATAATTTTGTGAATTTCAGACCAAAGACTGCAAATATGCTACTATTCTTCATTTTTAGAGAGTATGTTTTTTTCTTATACCACTATTGCCTCTGCGAGCTAACTCCATCTCTAATAATGACACCATTTTTTTATGGGGGCAGTCATGGGGCTTGAACTCTGGAGCACTGTCTCTGATCTCTTCAGCTCAAGGCTACTGCCCTATCCCTAGAGCCTCAGCCCCACTTCCTGTTTTCTAGTGGTTAATTGGAGATAAGAGTCTCACGTTCTTTAGTGCCTGGGCTGCCTTTGAACTAAGGACTCTCCTCTTGAGTAACTAGGATTATAGGCGTGAGCCACTGCACCTGGCTTAATGTCACCGTTTTTGGAGAAGACTGAACTTATTTAAGATTCAAGTCATTCTTTTAGCAAAATGATAATCCTGTAAGGAAGGACAAAACAATGTGCTGATTAAGCCAAACTCTTCGTAAAACTCAAGCATGACAGTGCTTTTAGTGCTTTTTTGCTCATGCTTGCTATCTGATTTCCTTGGGGAGGTATATATATTTACCAACTTCAATCCTGCAGTTCATTTTATTTCCAGCACTTCTTTCTTTAAGTTTTCTAGATTAATCAAAATTGGATTGATTTTTAGCCTCCTGCAAAAACAGGATTTATGCACAAATAGCTAATTTTTTTCTGCTTATTAATAACTAATAAAAGTCTGTCAATAGGATATGGGAGTCCCGGAGGATGGATTTCAAAGATGTCAGTACTGTAATATTACAGTGATATCCTAGGGTCCAAACACCAATCACTAAACTCAAGGAATTCCACTCCAAAGATGAAAACTAAGGTTTCTGCTGTCATCTAGAATTAGGTAAACTATGAAGACGGATGTGGTTCCCAGTGAAGATAGATTCTCTAGTGTTTTTCAAGGTGTAATATTCCTTTAAGGAAAAAGATGCAATTTTTAAATGTTTAAAAAGGGAGAAATATGTATGAAATTATACCAGTGAATGTCTCTTATATTATGAAATGCTAAAATATAGAGCTGCATATTCTTTCATGCATGTTTACACATGCACAACTGCTTGTGTGAATGCACACTCCCACAAACCAATCCCCCCCCACACAAAAGACAATAAATATGTTACTTCACTCTTTTTACTGAAAGGAACCTCCTAGGAAAGAAATTTTTTTCTGATATAATATTAAAACAGTATTCAAAGGTATGCTCCAGATAAAGGACAAGAAGTTCAAATCTTAATAATATGAACTTCATCACTCTACAAGCAGACTCTTTCCTCCAACCAACTGACCCTAATGTAATTTAGTATATTATTATATTAACCAGTGACATATAAATAAAGGATAAGAAAGGGAAGATACTTTACATTTTATAAAAAATACTGCGGAATTACTCCCTTAAAATCATTCCATTGCCAGGACCTGCAAATGGAGGATGAAATAATTGGAAGCTGATTTCTTCTGTTGTGTGATTGGGTCAATCCTAGCATGAAAATTTAAGCAAAATCAATATATTCAATACCCATATTCTAGAGTAAATATACTGAAATGTTTCTCATAATGGGTTTACTGGCAATGACAAGACATTTTTCTAGTAACAGCTTTAACATTTTGCAATCACTAAAACACACTGAAGCAATAAAGAATTTAGGAAAGAGATATGGAAATTCACATAGAAAGACAGAAGATGTGTGCTCTCTCGATTATCCCATTGTGGAATCAAATCAAGGATCCATAGCTACCGAAGATGGCTATATGTAAATCACAGTAAAGATAAAAATATGTGCTTAAAGGATATGAGCATTCCTCATGGAATGAATATTCAGATACCAAACAGAGTCTATGATGAGGTTTAAGTCATTTTCTTATCTTAGAGAATTTTTCAGTGAGTAAATTGATAATCAGCAATATTCAGAACAAAGCATAGGTGATAAAAGTAAAATATACTCATCTCTGAGAAGAGCAGAAACAGAAAGAAACACAAATATCAGAGAACTTATTTTATTTTTAGACTTGTATTCTAAATCTACTTTAAACTAATTCATATTAATATCCCAGGGAAAAATCATTAAGATAATCTTTGCTCACTGAGGTATGCTGTATTTGAGCATTCCTGTTAACTATAGGAAAAAGTGATTGGTTGCTATAGCAAACTTCTTGAAAACTATTTTTAAGAAGCTGGTTTTTAGAACCTCCATGGTTCTTAGAGAAAAAAATGCAACATCAACTACTCAGTTTGGTGTTCAAAGAATTCTACAAAACTTCTCACATAAACTCTTCAGGCACAGAAACAATGACAAATTGTAACAATTCAAAATTATGCACTTGCTTTAAGCAAATCTCTTTAAGTATGCTTAGGAAGAAACCTTATTAACTCTAAAATTCCTTGAGAAATATAACTAAATACATCAATCAGAGAATGTGGAAAGCTACTGGACATAAAATTGCAATCACAATCTCTTATACACAGAGACAACAACTTCAATATGAATGCCAATTCACCATAAAGCTTGCATGTGACTTATCAGTTCTAGATGACTGTATTTCTTTGTAGCTTGATATTAGCGCTCTACCACTTGAGCACCACAGTGCTACTTCTTAGATGACTGTATTTCTTAATCTAAAATTGCTTAGTATTAGAATCCAAGATTCACCTGGAAATAGAATATAATTTAACTACTTGATTTGGAATGCTTCTAGTGAAGTATTTAATGTTCATTTATTCAGCTGATAAAAAAATACATGACTGGGGCTGGTGTTTGGCCTAGTGGTGGAGTGCTTGCCTAGCATGCACGAAGACCAGGGTTTGATTACTCAGTACCATATATATAGAAAAGTCAGAAGTGGGGCTGTGGCTCAAGAGGTAGAGTGCTACCCTTGAGAAAAGCTCAAGGACATTGCTCAAAGTCAACTTCCAGGACTGGCAAAAAATTATATATATGTGTGTGTGTGTGTGTGTGTGTGTGATTACAAAGATATTACATCTAGCTATGTGTAGTACTGAAAAATAGAAAAGAAATATTAGAAGTACTTGGTAATTAGAAACATCTATTCTTCTTATGTAGTATTATTTCATTATTATAAACAAATGTATCTGCAAACAGGTTTGCATAAACTTTCTAAAACAAATGAATTTATATATTTATTAAGCATTTTAACATGTACAACTTATTCATCTACTTATTGACAATGGAACACGAAAGTTGTGCAGTTTTGGCTGATATTTATGAGAGATTGACTCCAAAAATTTTTGAAATGCTAAAACTCATCAATGGTTTATAATCAATATGAAATCATAGCTACTTTGTGTACATGTACATATATATGTATATATGTATGAATATTCACAACTTGCATTTTCAAATTTCACCTTCACAAACAAAGACAGGTATATCCTAACTCACTAAAATTTTTGCTTGTATTTTGTTTCCAATTGCATTAGTTTCCATAGAAGAATGAAAGCATCTTCTCTCTGTGGCATGAGTAAAGCAAGACAAATAAATATAATAGTGAATCATAGATTGCTAGAATAGGTAGGGATGTTTTCAACACAGAAACAATCCAATATAAGCATTTTCTCCCACATCTTGAGCTTTCCTATGTAAAGATCAAAGCACTCAGAAAGCAATTAAATATATTCAAGTGATTCAGAGAGTCAGACATATAAATCCTGAGATAGACAAATATAATACAGTGAGATAAAATTTACCTGTGATAGAAACATCCTTTCTGCTTTCCAATTAATCCACCCACTTATTTCCAATGTTAATAAGCTTTACCAAATTATCTACATCAATTCCAGAGCATACTTGGAGATTAGAATACATTAGGCAGTTATCTAGTTTAGGGGATTTTAATATTGAGTTTCATTAGTTGTTATACGTTATATAAATTTGTTTCTGCCATGCCTCTAGAACTCTGTCAAGTTCATATATAAAGAATTCAAAGAGTAACATATAAAGCAGATTTTAACATATTTTCAGAAAAGAAACTTATCTAATATATCTATCATTGTCCAACAGAACAGAAGGATTTAGAAACCCAGAGTTCATTAGCAACATGAAGGCTAGAACAGTACTTGATACTTATACCCACTACTTCACATCTTAAGAAAACATTTAGCCTCCTCTTTCCTGAACAGCCAGCCCATTTTCCATTCCATCAATTTCTTCCTTAGCATTTACAATACTAGTTATAAGGGAAAATTAGTATTAGTCGTACACTCATTTTACTCGAAGTAATTAGGAATTTAACCACTAAAACGCACTTAAGAATAATAAACTCAAAAAAGTATCTGATTTGAATCAATAGTTGGACTATTATCTCAAACCTTACTACTATGCAACATTTTCTTTTCTGAAATGCTAGTAACCCTGGTGCAGAAGTAACAGTAAATTACTTACTACTCTTTCTTTAAAGAAACCAAGTCTACAAAGTTTCTGCATGACGAATGTACAGTCACATGAGTGCCATTAGGTAACAGGTACAATTCTGACCACAGAGAGGAAAGCTAGCAGATGAAGAAATTGCTCACCTGGAGGAGGCAGATCAACAGATTGAAGTCTAGCTGTGATGGTGTGTAGGGTGAGGATAGCAAAGGAAAGCAAAGTCGGGAATGCTTGAAAAATAAAATATTTTTTAGTTAACAAAGAGAAAAACCAGGTAGGCGGAAAAAGGGCCAACTGAATCATGAATCCTTCTCTACCAATTTTAATTTTTATCTTAAAATTCCTGAGATGGGTCAGTCCTAAGAGATATTGCCCTTGACATTTTCCCAGGTACATAAGACTTAGTCTGTTTGTAAAAGAAAATACTATTAGGAGTTATTTTAATTTAAATGAGATGGAAGTAACAAGAAGTAACCACATGAATCCTAGGTCTTTGGGAAAAGCAGTCATGATGAGGATGAGGATGCATCCACTTATCCAAAGGGAAATAAATATCCAGTCTAGAGAGAAATTATCAACAACCATACCACAGATATTAACATTAGCAACTGTCTATTCTGTAATACTTCCCCAAACCAAGGCTTTAATAAGCATGTTTACTGCATCTTGAAATTAGTTACGTAATGTATGTTGTCTGGAATTCAAACAGTTGACTATATGTAATTTGGCTAATATTTAAAAGTGCATTTTTAATTAGTGATTACATATATTTCAAAATGTATGTGTGTATACATATATATTCATACATAAATTTATAATCACTTGACAATAATTCCATACCTATCAATATATATGCATGTGTACATATATATATATATATATTACTTTTAATAGCAGCTCCTATTTTCCTTCTGCCATGAAACATGATAAAAAATTAAGGAAATGCAATGCATATTTTATTTTTTACTTTGTTTTCTTTGTAAGTTTCTGCCTTAGATACATTATGTATAATTGATATACTTCCTGAGTTGAGGAAAAAGAGAAAGACCATTTTGTTTTGCATTACTGTTAGTGAAATGTGTAGTAGAGATGAGAAATCAATTGCTGTTTAAGTAAAGTTCTTTGGGATAAAGGGCTTGTTTTTAAGAAACAGTAGTTTTATCTTTAAAACTGTCTCTTATCACCATCTACTGCATCCTTTCCACTGGAATTTAATCCTTCAGCATACTCATGTAAAATATGTTGAATGCTAATAAAACAGGCAGCTCAAACATGTTTTTCACTGCTGTCCTGCAAATGATTTTTTGTTTTTTCTTTATTCCCTTGGCATTTTGTTTAATTTGATTATGTTTCTTGCTTTTTCTTAAATAACACTCCTGCAACAGATGGGAAAACCTGAAAATCAGCCTGAACCCTGTATATGATTAAATTACACCTATTGTGATATTTATTGTAATATAGGGAACATAGAATATACACAATATTTGTTTAGGGTTAGGACAAATAATCTATAGTCAGCTTACTGCTATGTTCAGCTTAAAATTCTGTCATTCTTGTCAAAAACACATAGGGAAAATATATAGTGCCTTCTTTATTCTGATTGTGTTATTACCAGACACATTATCTTTTCTACATGTGACACAGTTCTCTTAAATTTGCAATCCTAACAGTAACTGGACTTCTAGCTTTTGATTATTTCACTAGATAAAAGCTATTTACCATCACTTGACAATAATTCAAACACAATGCTGAATACCTTTAAAATTGTAAATATAATGGAGCTATAAATCACAGAACTGCCTTAATCAGGAAAATGCATTTCATCTAAGTTGATAAAAATCAGCTACATAGGCTATTCACTGGGTTAAACACCATGTCCCTGAAATTTTAGTTCACTCAGAACATCAGAAGATGAGCTAGAAATCAAGGTCTCCGACTATGTAATTGAGTATGAAGAGGTCATATTGGGTTGGAATTGGCCCTAATTCAAAGAATGATATGAGACAAGGAAAAGCAAACCATAGTGACAGGCAGCCATAGAGATGGAAGGGTGTTTCTGGGGATCCTGACAAGCACTGAGAAGTGGCACAAAACATGGAAGAATTCTCCCTGGACCCACCAGAGTATAATACCTTATTGGTGCCTGGGTTTGCACTTCTAATTTGCAGATGTGTTACAAAACTGGTAACTACTGCATAAAGCTTCTAGGTTAGAAGTGTTTTGTTACAGCAACCAAAGGAAACTAATGCAGACTATCCAACAAGAAATTTCAAAATATAAACTATCAAAATTACAAAAAAATTCAATGGCGAAGTCAAGAGGACAAATTTAAAAACTGTGTTCTGTAAATGTGAAACAAAATTGAAAGGACCAAAGTAGAATGTGATGTTTCCACATATAAAGAACTTGGCTTAGGAACTGAGAACATGCTAAACTGATACCACTGACTAACAGACCTAATGGGATTCTTTCAGAAGCCATGTTTTATATTTCCCCAAATTATACCACATACTTTTATTACTGACATTCATTCCTCAATAATGAGAGTTCAAATTAATAAACAGCCAACTATAGCACATTGTGTTTTCTAGCAATGTTGGGTCTTTATAATTAGATGAATTAAATGGGCTTTTGACTCAATATATATTCAAAGTTAGGGTATCTTTATAAGTAGGTTACCTCATTATAAGACAAGAAGGGCCTACAGAATACTTTTTTAAAATACAAAATAATTGTTCTGCTTTCTTGTTTTTCTAATGTTTTGTGGTATTTTTCCAGCTTGTATTGTTCATTTTTATATTTTAGCACAATTTTCTGAGCCTACTTTGCGTAAAATGTTTCCTTATTTACTCATGAGTTATCAAGGAGTCTGCAGCTAAAATATATAAATATATGTGCATGAGTATTTAGATTAAAAATCAAAACAATCAGTTCTCAATACTCTATTTGTGCTAACCTTGTCATACTTGCATAACTGAGTAGTAAGAAATTTTATATGGAAAACAGTTTATTCAAATAGATGATAATAAATATTATATTAATGTACATGTTAATTTTTTCATGCCTTGGATTTCATAGTTGTACATTTTTGGAAGGTATTTAACTCAATGGAAAGAATTTTTTTCCCTCAAAAAGTAAGGTAAAATTTTTTTTAAATGCTGTGCATTAGCAATAGATTCACAGATCATTAACAGATACATTTTCTTTCATGTTAAGTTGCTACAAACACACTATTTCTTTTAAACCTTATTTCCAAATATACTGTCCTATTTCCATTTTGTGAAACATTGCACTCCAGAAAAGAAAAAATAAATGTTGTGGAAAGGGAAAAGACTAAGTAACAGATGTCTTTAAGAAGAAACTATGTCAAATCTTTTCAGGTATAGACTAGATAAATAAACAATAACATTTTATCACTAATATAGATATAATGTTCTGGTGCTCTTAAATGCAAAACTTAATAATTAATCTAATACTGAAAACATTACAAGAAGGAATAAGAGACACAGTAGGTCTCATTGGCACCAGTTGAAACTTTCTTAATAAGGACCCAGAAACAACAAATCAGAGAAAGGCTGGATAAGTGGGACTACATTAAACGGCAGAGATTTTGTATGGCAAAGGACATAGCTAGCGAACTAACTAGAAAGCCTACAGAGTGTGAGAAGACCTTCACTAACCATACAACAAAGGCCTCATATCTAAAATATATCAACTACTCAAAAAATTGAATCACTCTAAAACTAATTTCCAAAGAAACAACCATCCCATGAAAAGATGGGCCAAAGACTTAAAGAGAGTCTTCTCTGAAGAAGAAATAAGAATGGCATATAGACACGTGAAGAAATGCTCGATATCTCTGGCCACAAAAGAAATGTAAATCAAAACAACTCTAAGATTCCACCTCACTCCAGTTAGAATGGCCATGATCAAGAAATCTAATAACAACAGATGCTGGCGGGATGTGGCCAGGAGGGATCACTGCTACACTGCTGGTGGGAGTGCAAAGTCATTCAACAACTATGGCAGTTCCTCAAAAGACTAAACATAGAGCTCCCCTATGACCCAGCAATTCCACTACTTGGCATTTACCCAATCATCCAGAAACAAGGACATACTAAATCCACTAGCACAATGATGTTCATTGCAGCACTATTTGCCATAGCAAAGATATGGAACCAACCCAGATGCCCCTCAGTTGATCAACAAGATGTGGTATTTATACACAATGGAATTCTATGTTGCTGTCAGAAAGAATGACATCGCCTCATTTGTAAGGAAATGGAAAGACAGAAAAATCATATTAAGTGAAGTAAGTCAGACTCAAAGGAATATAGGCTCAATGGTTTCCCTCATTTGTCATAATCAGTAAAAACCTTGGGCTCTTCTAGCAGAGATTTACAATAGTACAAAACCTCGATACATAAGGCCAGATAGTATGATGCTAAATGAAAGGACCTCCAGGATACAGAAATAAAAGCCATATAATGAGTGATTGTTGTCCTTAATGTAGTACATTATCTCTCATCTCTTTTGCTGTCCCTTGGTTATCTCATATTATTACAGTATCTTACCTTATTATCTGATATATTGTATATATGCTTATTTGGTTATTTGAAATAGCATAGGGAAGGGGGGAAAACAAAATGAGAGGCAGGGATGTAGGGAGGAAAATGGGAACCAAGACATGAGAAAGGGTATCAATGTTTGTGAAGTAATGCACCTTCTATCTGGTGAATATAATGTAACTCTTCTAATAATTACAATAAAAATATATGAAAAAATTGATCTAAATTATGGAATGTCCCTCAAAGGGATGGAATCTAATATCTTCAATGTAACAGCAGTGTCTACTATGCAAATGCAGAGAAATGAGTCTTATTGCTTTGTGGTATTGTTCACAGCAGAATGTTTCTGCCATGTTATTTTAGTTTATTTAAATGAAAAATCAATGTATGATTTATTGTAGCATAGCAAATTACATCTTGTCACTGTGCTTCAAGTACTGCCTTCCAAGTACTAAACCGACATCTTAGGTTTCAATGGTTTAGTGATTTCGAGTAACAGAACCAGGCTTTACAGTAGGGAGCAGCTATTAAATTAAAATTATTCATCATATTTGCCTATCAATCATTATGATGACCTAGAAATATAACAGAAAATTGGATTTTAAAATCCAGTTTATATCATCAGAACTATAATCAAGGGGAAAACGCTCAATAAACTTTGATTTCTACAAAATTTCTGCTGCCTACTAGACTGCTTCCTTGAGCAGATTTTGTTATCTGTAATGCCTACCAGAAAGTCATGAAGACATAATAATCCATGTAATCATCATTATCCTTGACAATGGCCTCAAAGTAGAGAAAAATCACTAAAGCCTTTTCTCTTTGATGTCAAAACAAAATGGCACACTGACAGGTACAGTCTGGGATGTGATTAAATTTTAGATACTACAAACATATATAACTCAATTCTCATTCAGTTAGACTTGAAATCCCAGAACACATATCTAAGAGTATAAAGATATCCAAACAAGTCATAGGTAAATCTAGTCTGAGTTTGCCGTGTAAATTTAATGTAACAATAGTAATAACTGCAAAATGAAAAAGATAAGTCAACGCGCTTAATGTCGCAGAACACAAACAGGGTCTTACTGACCTGGCCATTCAGAAATACTAAGCTTATATGTACTTTACAATTGCAACTGAGTTACTTCCTTAAAGATAATTGATTTTTCTGGCTTTTGACACATTCAAACTCAACTATGCAATGAAAATATATTATAACACATAAGAGAGATTCTAATTAGACTTAAGGAGCAACAATGCGTCCTTAGAAAAGCTGAACATTATAAAAACAAGGTAATCTGTTCAGGTGTGAAACTTCCATAAAAGTGATTTGGACAAATAAACATGGAAACAAAACCCAAATATACACACATACATATATACATATATACATATGTTCACATACCTACATACATACATACTATACACACATGCGAGCACAAACACATAGATCTGTAGAGAGAGGCCAAAAGGTAAGTTTCCTATGGGGGATCCCTGTGCACATACTTACCTGTGATGTTTCTAGTGGTTATTTCCTTTCTCTCACTTTTGAACCTGTCTTGGTTCAGGACACTGGACAGGCAGGGAGATGTGTGTTTTCCTAGGGTCCATGTGAAGTGGGTCATTTACAGTCAGTCTCTGTAGATTATGTACTACCAAAGATGGCTTGTCTTAGCTTATGCAATGTGACTTCTTGCACTTCACAAGACTTTGGAAGGAATGAAACAGTATACTAGGTACCTGGTCTACCTAAACTGAACATTTTTCAGCCTTAAGAACAACATGTCTGCAAATAGTGATCAAAGAACATTTGACAGTACAGTTCTAGGGAATGGAGGGTTAAAGATCACAGTCTGCCAGGTTCAACTGCAGATGCTTTAGATGAAATACATTAAAGCAGCTGAGGTCTTTCACTTTATTCTCTGTAAAATAGAGATAGTCTTTTAGAGCTTGGTGGCAGAGGGAACTAAATGAATATATGTGTGCAAAACCTCAGATAAGTTCACAAAAAGCAATCAGTAAATACACCATTAGCTTCTAATGCTATAGCAGGGTGGACAACTGAAGGAAATTACAATATCATTCAGATGAAACTCCATTTGAATTTGGACTATTTGCAAATGAATGTTACTTATTTTGTGACTAATTTTAATATCATGGAACATCTATTACTGCTGTTTATTCATTGCCTTTGCTTGCTTATAGTTGGTGTACTAGAGCCTAAGTATTAACAAAAGTTTTGGGATCATAATATAGATTTTAATACTATAAAATTGGAAGCAAATAGATATATTGATTACATATATATATAAATAATAGAAATTTTTGTTGTTTTTGCAAGAAACAATTAGTACCACTTTGTAAAATAAGAAAAATGGTAAGGAATACTATGTAACTTCTTAAAGTAATCAAAAAAATTAACAACTTAGGAATGATATGATGAAATGATAAAACAATGTCTTCCAAAAGTCTAATAAACAATCCAGCTTATAAAGAATAGCACATTTCACAAAGAATAACTGAGATTAGGCCTAGAATGAAAACATTAAGTATGAAACAAGATGATGCAAATTAGTCTTATGAAATGAGAAGGAAAATATAATGTATGAATTTGACAAAAGGATTCTTATGGCACTCGCCAAATGTCAAAGAACAGCAAATCAATAATTAAAATGATAAACATAGCAAAACAGAGTCATTTCTGAGAAAAAGCCAAGGTCTTTGCAGAAACTGCAACAACTTTTTTCCCTAATTTAGGAAATAAAAACAGGTGTGAACTGTTTAACAGATACAAACTGCAAAAACATAATCAATGAAACATAACTAAGTATAAACTTCATAATATCACTTTTGATACATCAGTGCCTACAAGAGAATGCATACACATCACAACAAAATAAGCTAAAATCATTCTGATATATACCACAGCCAGTAATTATGTAGGACACTAAAAGATTCTGGCAATAGTTAATCTAATAAATCTGCCATTATCTCTAATACTTCAGCTCTGTGCCTTGAGCTAAACAGTTGTCAGAATGGGGCCCTGTTTACATATAACTGAATTGGAATGGGAGAAAAAGATGTCACGGCTACCTTAATTACTTTTTTTTCTCTCTTTCCATATTTAACATGACATTTTTAGCTGGTTCTATAATCTTATTTTCTACACAGAACTAAAATTCGCCTTCTTCTCCCGGCCCTCCTCGTGTAGATATGCTACATAGCATGAAGGTGATTGCTCATTTGAGTTCTTCAGTTCTGAAAGCTGGTTTGGGCTATGTGCAAGGCTATTGTACAAGACATCATATCTGATTTTCATATTTCTCTGACCTGAATGAATCAGCTTCATGGCAAAACACAATGTGCTAGAATATTTTCTTAAATTTATTTACTGTTATTTTAAAGGTGATGTACAGAGAGGTTATAGTTACATAAGACTGGCGGAGTATATTTCTTTTTGAACTATGTCACCTGTTCACTCACTCTCTCACAGCTTTTCCCTCCCATCCCCACCCACAAGCTGTATAGTTCATTTTCTACATAATGTCTAGTGAGTATCACTATGGAACTTGTTCACCCTTTGTCCTTTCGTTTCTTTGACCCCCTCCTTATTCTCCCCAAAAAAGATAAATGAGCAAACAAAAGGACATGAGACCAAAACAGCAAAAAAGAAAAAAAAAGAATAAATCAAACCTCTTATTGCCATTTCCTGGAGTTCATGTTAATAAATATTATATGATCAGATGCACATAGCTATTGAGCCTATGTGATCCTCTCCTAATAATATCCACCTTTGGTCTGTATAATGCCTAAAGACCTGTAGAGTTTTCATGTCCCAGTGTATTTTTTCATTTACCATCCAGTGTGTTTATTTGTAGATTTACAGGTATAGTCTAGTTACTACAAAGAAGGGAAATCAATCAACCTCTTTTTTTCACTTAACATTTACTTCACTTAATATTATTTTCGCTTAATACTTATTTCCCTTAATATTTTTCAAGTTTTTCCATTTCCTTCCAAATAGTACAATATCATTCTTTCTGATAGAAGCCTAGAATTGCATTGTTTTTATATACCACATTTTCTTCCATTCATCCATGGAGGGACATTTAGGTCAATTCTATATTTTGGCTCTCGTTAAACAATACTGCAATGACATAGTTGTGCTAGTAGCTTTAGAATGGCCCTTTTGTGGTTTATTGGATAAATGCCCATGGAAGAAATTGCTAGGTCATAGGGAAGGTCTATGTTTAGTCTTTTGAAGAACATTTCCATAGCAGTTAAACAAGTTTATATTCCCATTAACAGTGTAGTAGTGTTCCCTCTGGGCCACATCCCTGCCAACACTTACTGATACTTTTCTTGATAAGTAGATTCTAACTGGGATGAGGTTGAATCTCAGTGTTTGATTTCTGTTTCTTGTCTGGCTAGAGATGCTAAAACTTTCTTTATGTGTCTATTGTATAGAATAGCCATAGTATGGGAAATGATTTTTACCAGAGCTATGTCTCAGACCCCAGAGTCTTTTTTTTTTTTTTTTTTTTTTTTTGCCAGTCCTGGGCTTGGGCTCTGGGCTTGAGCACTGTCCTTGGACTTTCTCAAGGCTATCACTCTACCACTTGAGCCTCAGCACCACTTCCAGCTTTTTTCTATGAATGTGGTATCGAGGAATCGAACCTGGGTCTTCATGCATGCTAGGCAATCACTCTACCACTAGGCCAAACTCCCCGTTCCAGACCCCAGAGTCTTATATCTAAAATATACTTAAATCCCACCCCTCCCCCTGTGAAATAAACTCTCAAAAAAGCAACAACTCCATTAATAAGTGGGCTAAAGACTAAAATGTGACTGGTTGGCTTAAGACTAAAGTGAGACTTCTCAGAAGAAGAAGGAAGAATGGACTATTATTTTTAATTGGGTCCTGATGTCTACAGGACTACAAGCAAGAACAATCTAAACTTTATAATTATTCCTCTTTTTCCAGAAACACCAAGAGAAAGTATCATAATTTTATAAACTGAGGCAAATAAGTATTGGAACTGTGATTTTACATACTTCAAATTATGAACTTATAGAAGAGAGTTCCTAGCACTGATTTTATTATACAGTTAAAAAGGGCAGTTTCTTTTTCTTTTTTCCTACAAATATCTTCAAGAAATATTACTTGTAATAAACATTTAATAAAGTAAGGAAGCTTGACACACACACACATACACACACAACACATACACACCACACAAAAACCTAAGAAAAACAAAGAAGTTAAATGTTTTATGAAATCTTCATATTTATGGAGAAATATAAAATCAATTAAATGAATTCAAAATATTTATAAGTCCATGACATCATAAATACATCAATATAATGTTAAAATCTTTATAAACTATGTACACATAATGTTATATTGAAATACACATTCCATGACTTTACCAAGGTTACATATAGTCAGTTATTGAAATCAGGGGCTCTGTAAGTATAATTAGATTATTATAACCATTATAACCACAAAATGTGGACAATAAAGATAGTATCAACTGATTTACTATTCAGGACCTCCAAATAGGAAGATGTAGTTCTGCACTTTGGGTCTGGTATCTCCCAATTTTCCTGAAACCATAAACACAATCATCTTGTTTGAAGCTAATTCAACATATAGAAGATTAAATTTCAATTTTTGTAACATTTGCTATTGTTGTGTGCTTTAAAATCCATACTAAATTTGGACTCTCTATGTTATGTAAAACAACCATTCTTATCCAATCTGTGTGATTTTGTAGCATGTGTTTCACAGTTAATGTGGTTAAAGAGTGTTCTTACAAACCTAGAAAGACAAGATAACATATTAAGACACATGCCCACATGAAGAATATATAAATTCAGCTTTATGCTATCATAGAACCTAGTTTGCTTATTTGGCAAGCTCACAGGATTGTTTCCCATGTAACTTGTACATATTAATTGTTAAACATATTTACAGAAATCTAGAATAGCCTTTTAAAATTCCCTAAGATCTCTTCAGGACAGAAAAAGAAATCTGCAATTCCAGCATAGAACTCCCAAGTAAAATTTTGCTAATCATTACCTTTTCAACAATGATAACTGAACAAAAATGATTTATTTGATGACTAAACAAAACCTATTCTGTATCATCATAAACCAGAAAGAGTGGGAAAATAGAATAAATTCATGGGTTTTACTTAATAGAAATAAGCTATGCAAGTCTATGAAGGGACATATACACACACGCACACACACACACACACACACACACACACACACACACAATGGATATTTATGAGTATGAAATGGATCTCACAAAAGACTCCTTAAGATAATTATAGCAAATGATCACACTTGAAATAATATTTTCCTAACAATTTCCTTAAGCCTTCTTAAAAATTAAAAATGTTAAGAGTTACTTAAAACAAATCAAGTGGGAAATTATCAGTTTGTTGGGCGTGTCAATTACTGGGGCTGTGGGAGGAATTTGAACAGATAAAAGCACTGCTCACCTTCACGTCCTTTATTCTACTAATGGACAAAAGACTTTTGCAGTAGCTTCCTTGCCATTCAAAAGCAAAAAACAAGCCGGGAGTTTGGCCTAGTGGTAGAGTGCTTGCCTAGCATGCACGAAGACCCGGGTTAGATTCCTTGGTACCACATACTTAGAAAAAGCCAGAAGTGGTGCTGAGGCTCAAGTGGTAGAGCTCTAGCCTTGAGAAAAATCCAAGGACAGTGCTCAGGCCCTGAGCTTAAGCCCAGGACTGGAAAAAAAAAAGCAGCAAAACAAAAACACGACTTCAATTTATAATTCCTTTCTTATCTTTATTATTAATACCCAAATGTGTGTAAAATCTTGTATCTGCTAAAAAAAAAGGGATTTTTTTCTCTTTTATCCAATGCAAATGATAAAATAAACACAATTTCACTTAACATTTGAAATATGTAATATATTTTACTATACACACATTAAAATTGGCAGCAAAGAATTATTTAAAAGGCATTTAAAAATAGTTCCGTATGTGCCTCACCTTTTTTTTTTGCATGCTAAAAATAATGTATCAGTGTTTCTTTTAGAATTTCATTGTACTTTTTATTTTGGTACAATTCTCTACTAAATTAACAATGTTTTCTTCAGTAGGGCTAAAATGCAATTCATATGAAATTATTAATTGGCTAGTTTACTATTTTGAGCACTTACAAACTCAGATTGAGTGGACTGGCTGTAAAAAAAAAATACCTAAGCAATTTTATGCCATCTGTAAGTTCTGTTCTGTTTTCTAGAATTAAGGTAGCTAATATTTTCATCCCAATGTAATGTGCTCAGATATAAACATATGGGTTTGTAAAGTCAAATAGTAGCTACAACTAAAATATGCATACCAAGTTCTTATTCCTAGTTCTTGCTAAGGAAAATTGATATAATAACAGCATTGAAATAGAATTATAGCTTCCACCTTGTATTCACATATATCAATGGAATTGAACATCTCAGAAGAAAAAGTGATGGCTATTAACTCTGAATTTCTAAAATGGTTCTGAATTCAAAGAGTTAAAGAAATTCATTCTGCATCTGCCCAATAGAAAGCCAAATCCAAGTGTTTTTTTATTTGTTTGTTTCATTGTTTACTGACACTATTATAATGAAGACTTTTAAGTTACAAAGAACGAGACACAAATCTCTCTTTTAAAAACTAGTATGGGAATGACATCTAAATTAGAGGTTTTTCAGCTGTAAGGGACTGACTGAGTGGTACATGTAGTAAGAGCATGGATAAAAAATGGATTTATTAAATGGTAGCTATGTGTTATATACCCTGTTGTTCCATATGGCTTAAAATTTCCCTAATGCGTGTACAGATAAAGTTTTATTTATTTACTTATTTATTTATTTATTCATTTATTTATTTATTTTATTGTGGGTCGTGAGACTTGAACTCTGGGCCTTGGCATTGTCCCTGAGCTCTTCAGCTCAAGGCTACCACCCTACCCCTTGAATCACAGCCCCACTTCCAGCTCTGGTGATTAATTGGAGACAAAAGTCATGGACTTTAGTGCCCGTGCTGGCTTTGAACCGTGCTCCTCAGATCTCAGCCTTCTGAGTAGCTAGGATTACAGGTGCAAACCATTGCGCTCGGCTAAACTTTTATATATTTTTCAGGAAAACCTTTATTTTATTTTATTTTTTTTTTGAGAAAAATTGTCAGAATCCAAATTAAAAATTAGTTAATATCCTTTGAAATAAAGTAAGTGCATTAATTTCCAGTAAAGACATAATTTAATTTTATTAGGTGGGTGTTAAATAATGTTCTTAGCCTTTCCCTTTTTGCCAAGGCTCTATGAAATATGCTTTGACATTACTGAAAGTATTAGCAAGTAAATAATTATCATACTTTATAATAAGAGAATACTTTTTTACCCTTTTTTCCCTTCTATCCCTTCCTTCTTTTTTTCCTAATTCCTATTTATAATCTTTCTCACTTTAAGATTCCCATTGTAACTGGGATGAGTTTTGTGTGCTACCAATCACTGCTTCTTCAGTTGAGATGAAACTTACAGACTTTGTTTTGTCGAGATCTCAGCTTTCTATGATTCTCAGATAAACACAGAAGTATGCATTGAGAAGGAGTCAGCTTGAATTTTTCTGTCCAGGCTGACCTCAAACCACCGTCCTTTCTATCTGGGACTCCTACCTAGCTAGGATTAGAGACATAAGTCATAAAATCATATTGTATTTTGCTTTTCTTTAATCACAAATTTACTTTGGGTATCTTTGTAATCTACAAACCATAATTTTGGTAGTATCTCAAAAGCAAAAATGAAGTTAAAGTTATGAAATGAAACATGATAACTTAGAAATGAACACTGTAATATCTCTCCTTTGGATAATTACTTATTTTTTAAATTAGCGGATCGACAACATACAATACATCAAGAGTAACTCTACCTTCCTTTCTCCATCTACTTAAAATTTAGATCATTCAGAAACACAATTGATTTCATTTTCTCAGGTACTTTGAACCTTTTCTATACCCTCTAGTAAATTGGATGACTGAATTCTCTTCTCATTTAAAGATACTCCAAGCAGCAATGAAGGGGTTAATAAATATAAGGTACTCAAGCCTATGTAGCACAAAAGGCCAATATCCTTGTACTCCTCCTAGAGAAATTACACATTTGACCCAGCTCTTTAGACACACAGAAGCTGCCACCCAATTCAGATCCTGATTAACATACTCCAGAATGATACATCTGTATATGCGGTCTACATAAATCTCTCTGAGGATTTAAGGGGAAAAAATAGGCTCCTAAAATGGGGCAATTATATGGGACCTATTGCAACTATTTGGGCACTTAGAAGCCAAATAGAAAAAAAAAGCTAAATGATTTGCTTTAAAGAATAATGAAACATTGTCCCTCGGAAAAGCAATTTCACTGTTGGATGACAAGGAAGAAAAAGAAACTTGACCATTGTACAATGTACTTCAGAGACTTAAGCTAATGCTGTGGATTGTATTTTGAAAACTCTAATTTCCCTTTAATCCCTGAATTTCCTGGTATATTCTAGATGTGCAGTTTTTTAAATGTATTATCTTCCATTAGTTGTGGGGAGGTGGGGACCTGGGTTCCCTTTTACCTTTCCAAACACGGTTTCAATGTATTTCATTCTGTCTTACCCACTCACTCTCCCTGTTCTCTCCTCACTTCTGGAAATGTTATTTCCATACTTATGAACACACAAAAAGACAGTCTTTCATTCTCATCAAAATCTTGTCACTAGTTTCTAACCAGTGCAGTTAATGCTAAATATGCAAGATCCTGCAAATACGGTCCTTATAGATAAGAAGATAGGTAGAATAATGCTATGCTTTAAAAATTATTAGAGAGATAAACTCTCAAGGCATTTTCAGCAGCAAACATAACTGGCTGAGAAAAACAGTTTAAGACTCACACACTAGAAGTCTGATTATCTATTTTCAACTTCTATAACCTAACAACTGAATCAATTTAAGTCAAGGCAGAATTTATTTGGTTTCTTATCTAATTTGCCCCTAAAAAAATGGACAGCTTACATCCAGGTGTATGTAATAGAACAATACTGTAGGTTCAGCTATGTAGGTTGAAGCAAAAAGATTGCTTGAGTCCAGTATTTAAGGATTAAAACTAGTCAGAGCTAGTTTTAGCAACAACATAGCAAGAGCTCCCCTAATGTTTTCTGTCCTCTCTTCTCCACCAATCTCTCCCTTATCTCTATCAATTCCTATTTCTTTCACTTCATCCATTTTCCTATATCTTCACATATAGAGATAGATACCTACATATGTATCTGTCTACATATACTTGTATGTAAATTGAAGTACCAAATATCCACGATATGTTGCTTATATATTATTTTACACACCATTGTTTATATGGTTAGTCTAAAAATAAAACACTTTACTATTTCCTCAAATATATTCTTGAGATTTATGTGCCCACAACTTAAAACCTGGGAGTATCAGTATAGACTATTTTGCCTTTAATTGGTCCCTGAAGACACAGTTAAATTGTTGTACAGGACGAATGGCACTCTAAAACTTTAATGCATTGGAAAGTTTGAGAAGAAAAATCCAAGATTCATATAAACGTGTTGGGTATTTCTAAAAAGGCATATTTCTAAAAAGGATATTTCAAAAGGCAATAAAGAGATTATAAATTGTGGGGAAACATAACTTTAAAAAGCCATATTCTTTTAAGGAATGGAATATTTGACAGGAAAGAAATGCTGTGTAATAATTTAACCCTCTCATAAACAACAATTGAAAAAATAATAAATTACCATTGTGATGATATCATCCATGAAATATGAATAAGACCCATAAGATTTTAAGCAGCTAAATTTTAATTCACCATTGCTACATAGACTAAATACAAAGCTACTGTATCCCATACAAGCATTCCTGATAATCCCTCTACTATGTGGAAACCTTTATTTTTCTATGTATGTGGTACCAAGGAATCGAACCCAGGTCTTTGTGCATGCTAGGCAAGCACTCTACCACTAGGCCAAACTCCTGGCCGAAACCTTTATTTAAAAAAAAAAAAAGATATAGCAATTTCTGATTCACTTGCATATTGAATTAGAGAACTACTTAAAAGAGAATTAAATCTCAGTTTCTATTATTTAATTTCATGATGAGTTACCAGATAGATGTTGCACTAAAGGGTGTTTATCTTTTCTGCTTCAAAGACCCTTGAACTCTTTGGTATTTGAAATATGTGCCAGTGCTGGTAATACGTACAACCCTTAGGAAAAGTAGTCAGCAGCTGTCACCTGCTGGATTTCTTGGGGGAATGGAAAACTGAAATTTTTGTCTCCATTTCTATGAAAGAAATCCTTTAACCTATGAGGGTAACTCCTGGGGAAAAGCTCACACTTGTGAGAGAAATGGGCATAGGCTAATGTTATTGCACAACAAGCTCAAATAAATGTAAATTCAGAGATTTTTTTTTTACCAAATACATCATCTTACGTTAGTATTTCTGTGCATGGTTGACTAATATATAATTTTACTTGAAACAGAAATTTGGAAAATTAAATTCACTTAGGGAAAACCTTAGAAAACTAAAAAACATTCTACCACCTTCTCATTTAAAGGGAAGGCTTGAAGAAGATATTTAAAAAGGAAAAAAAAATCAAATAACAGCAATACTTAATTTAAAACAAATGGCTGCTTTAAGATTCATTCAAGTTAATTTGTGGTCTTGCCTTCTGTTCAGCATTCTATTAATTCACATGATATTATATCTTCTCAGAATACCACATTCAGAGACTTGTTCCATTAAAAAATTATGAAATCATCTAGCATTTCAAAATTCCCAGATGTAGCTTTTGTTTATTAAAACATGTAAATTCTGCAGAAATATCTGAACTATTTTATATCTTAACTCTTTTAGTTCAAATGTCTGCCAAGTATTATTTGAATGTGATTAAGATCTGTAATTTAAACCTAGTTAACCTTGAAACATACTACAAGAAGTAAAGGGTAAGACAAATTAATAGATATTGTAACTGATAAGGAAAGAAATCAACTGACATAAAATTCGATTGAAATAAGATCGTATAAAATTATATTGAAATGAACTCAAAGAATGTAAGAAAAAGGCTTTTTGGTTAAACTATGCTTTTTTCTCTTTTTTTCTTTCCTTTTGTCTTTGGTTTATTCCCTTCTGTCTCTGTTTTTGATTTCTGTACACCTTGCCGTGTGTATAAATTTATCTGATTTGGAGAGGAAAAGGTGAAGCACAGAAATGGTGAGATAAAGGGTGAATTAATTCAACAGTGAAATCCACTGGACACTATTGGAAATGAAACATACAACTTTGGGGGAGAGAAGTCTGGAGTAGTAAAACTGGAAAACAATGAGTCACGGGGTGGCACTATTGAAAAGAAAAGGTACTGATTACCTGACTCCTACAACTGTGACCTCTCTGTACATTACCTTTACAGTATTTTTTAAGGAAGAAAATTAAAACTCCATTTCCTAGGCATAAGAGAGAATGAAATTTTTTTCATTGTTTTATCTATAAAGATACAGTTTAGTAATAAGACAAAAGTGTTTTTCAAAGCATGCAAAGATTCAATATCAATGTCTTGGCACCAGAAACTAGACAAGAGAAAGAAACAGTAGAAGAAGGGTAGGAGTTTGGCCTAGTGGTAGAGTGCTTGCCTCGCATGTACAAAGACCCAGGTTCGATTCCTCGGTACCACCTACATAGATAAAAGCTGGAAGTGGTGCTGTGGTTCAAGTGGTAGAGCAGTAGCATTAAGGAAAGCCCAAGGACAGTGCTCAAGCTCTAAGTTTAGTCCCCTGGACTGGCAAAAAAAAAAAAAGAAAGAAAGAAAGAAAGAAAAATTTTATCATCCTGTGCCATGAAGCATTATCAAGTTAAAATTATCTTCCTGTATTTTATAATCCTTTTAACTTCCTGTTCTCACTGGCATTTATTAAGCCATAAGTCACCTTAAATTGGTTTACTTGTATTAAAGTTTAATAAGCTCAGCTATACTTTCAAAATAGAAAGGCACAGTCTTATATGCACTCAAACACATGTTTGTCTTTATTTCAAAGATAAAGTTCCTTTACCAAATGTTATAACAAATATGTTTATTAATGAGGCAAAAGCAAAATATGTATGGAAAATATACTACCCTATTTGTAGCAATTGAAAATTACTGGAGGTATCTTTTTATCGCTGAATTTAAATTCAAATAATTTTCTTTTTCATAGATTCCTTTTTACTTCTCTTTCTAAATACACAAGGGAAATATATAAAGCTATTTGTAAAGCTATTAGACTTTTAATTAATGTATACACATATTAAATCTATGAGTAACAAAAATAGCTTGCATTTTTAAAAAAATTAAATATAAATGTTAAAAGCTTTTGCATTAAAAAATACTCATAAGGCAGTTAACAGAAAAATATTTGGATAGGCTCCATGGTTTCCCTCATTTGTCATAATCAGTAGAAACCTTGGGCTCTCCTAGCAGAGATTTACAATAGAACAAAACCTAGATACATAAGGCCATATAGAATGATGCTAAATGAAAGGACCCCCAGGATATAGAAACAAAAGCCTTATAATGAGTGATTGTTGTTTTTAATGTACTATGTTATCTCTCATCTCTTTTGCTGTCCCTTGGTTATCTCATATTGTTACAGTATTTCACCTTTTTATCTGATTTATTGTATCTATGTGTTTTTGGTTATTTGAAATTGGATAGGGAAGAGGGGAAAACAAGATGAGGGGCGGGGCGGGGGGAAGGAAATGGGTCTCAATGTTTGTGAAGTAATGCACCTTCTGTCTGGTGAATATAATGTAACCCTTCTTTTTTTTTTTTTTTTTTTTTTTTTTTTGGCCAGTCCTGGGCTTGAGCTCAGGGCCTGAGCACTGTCCTTAGACTTTCTCAAGGCTAGAGCTCTACCACTTCAGCCTCAGCACCACTTCAATCTTTTTTCTATGTATGTGGTACCTAGGAATCGAACCTGGATATTTGTGCATGCTAGGCAAGCACTCTACCACTAGGCCAAACTCCCGGCCCCATAATGTAACCCTTCTACCAATTACAATTACAATAAAAATATATGGAAAAAAACAATATTTGGTTCCAATTTTCTTCTCCATTAGTTAAATTTTAGTTTCCCTAAAAATTTACTATAAATCTTAATGTTAAAATATTTCTGTATTACAAAGGCTATAAGTTCAGATTTTTCCTGAAAAACTTACCATACTGTAAGTATTAAAAGCATTATTTTTACCTTCAAAAAGCTCACTATTTTGGGATAATAATCTCACTAAGTGCTATAAAAATGATTACAAGCAATAAATAAATGAAATTATTTCAAGTTAAAATAACTTGTTTAATTTTCTCTCTGTATTTTATTTCATTTAGTCATAGGATTTTATTAGAAATAATTAAATATTGGTCTCAATCATTTCACATTTGATTCCGGATAACACTTGATTAATAAGTTGGTGGTAATCATCTTAAGAATTATTAGTCTATTGGACTTCAAATAAGCAACAGTAGATGAAAAGTACTGGAGATATTTTTCAAATTATCTAATTTTTAACTCATATGCATATAACTAAAATGTATGTAAAATGCTCTTTGAAAATTTGATACTTCCTTTAAAACCACAGGAAACCATTTCAAAAGTTACACATTTGTATGTCAAATCAAGGTCATACACTATGGCAAGAGCAATGCAACTAATAAACATAGTATGGTTAGTGTATTTTTAAATTGTATGTGACTTAAAATAAAGAATACTGGATTATATCACACGTAATATGACACAATGAAGGCTTTGTATGGATCATGTCTTTCATCCTTTTCCCCATGTATGAAAATGTTGTTTTATTCAGAAGGCCTACTCTGTATATACAACCTATCAAAACACAAGATCTCTCACCTTTCCTATTGAAGTCCACTTATGTGATCTAATTAAATAAGATAACTTTATTTGTAATATGGTAAAAATATTAAGCTTTCTAAACTGCTGGATTTAAAAACTGACCTCATTAAGTGATATCTACATTCTAATTGGATAAAGGACCTTTTAACACAATTCTTTAAAATTTTCATTATTTTAAAATATTATAAAAGTTCTTAAAACTAATTTGCGAAAACACTTTTGCCCAGAAGCCAAAACTCAAATGATGAAATTATTTCATGAATATAACCATGATGCTCTTTTAAAATTAAAATAATTATTTTAATATATTATTTCTGAAATTGAGTTAAATATGATATGTAAAAATCTAACTGCTTTTTCTTAATATTTTCTTTTTGGACAATCGGCTGGTTTTATACAAAGAAAATTTAAATAACCTACATTTAATTTTCTTCTGGTTTTCAAGTTGTACTAATTTTTGTCAATCTTCAAAATAGTCTTAAAATTTGACATAGTAGGCTGGGAGTTTGGTCTAGTGGTAGAGTGCTTGCCTAGCATGCAGGAAGACCTGGTAAGTACCACATACATAGAAATAAGGTGGTGCTGAGGCTCAGGTGGTAGAGCTCTAGCCTTGAGAAAGTCCAAGAACAGTGCTCAGACCCTGAGCTCAAGCCCAGGACTGGAGGAAAAAAAAAAAAAACACACACACACACTAACTTTATTCCTAATTCCAAATTTAAAAATTATTATTATTGGGGCCGGGAGTTTGGCCTAGTGGTAGAGTGCTTGCCTAGCATGCACGAAGACCCGGGTTCGATTCCTCGGTACCACATACATAGAAAAAACCCAGAAGTGGTGCTGTGGCTCAAGTGGTAGGGCCCTCGCTTTGAGAAAATCCAGGGACAGTGCTCAGGCCCTGAGCCCAAGCCCAGGACTGGCAAAAAAAAAAAAAAAATTGTTATTATTATGAGAGGTATTTTCAACTGTGTTATCATTGGCAAATGTAATTAGCAAATCCCATTGTTAAAAAAGAATTATATAATATTATTTTCCTCTGCCCAAAGTAGAAGCATGACTCCACAGAGAAGATTGCCTTCTTTATTGATTTCTAAGTTAAGGGTATTTAGGGGAAAAAAAATTAATTTAGAAATCAGTAGATTTCTCAAGATATGAGATCAATAGTTTTAGCCCATGTATTTTAAATGACTTTTATATGTGGATATACAATGCACAACAAGTATGTGAATATATGAATAAAATATACAGAATTACAAAATTATGTTAGATGTTTTCTAAATATTACATATACTCAAAACTACTCATTGAAGTGATATATATTCAGACATAAAAAGATCTAAGAAAGCTTAATATAATCTTATTTCCATAAAAGTTAAATACTTTACAGTGAAAGGATATCATCTAAATTAATTCTTTCAAAATAACAACCTGCATATCTCCTTGGAATAAATTAAACTGAAATTATTATATTTTGTTTCTCATTTTCTATGTGATGCTACATAATCCATTTTCTCCCTTTTCCTTTCCTATATGATTCCTACTCAACCTCATTCTCTCAGCTGTTGTGGAACTTATGTATTATTTTAGTCAATATTCTAGAGAAGGGAGAACCACAAGTGGTTGTTCTTTCTTGTTGGAGCTCTCCTGAGAGAGCTATCTTCATGACTCTCCTTGTCATTTCCTAATAAGGACTCTTGTTTTGTTTACTTGTTTATAATACATTTGATTTTTTATAGCTGCTCCAGTAACACTTTATTGAGTAAGTGACTATGATTGTTCAGAAACATTTTTTTATTATTGATAATGTTTTTATCTGAATCATCAGTATCTGTAGGAAATTTGGAAAAATCACAAATACATTCTTCATAAAGAAGTCATAATTAATAGCAAGGTAGAACTAACTATGACCTCTTTAATGCCATGAAAATAGTAGAATTGGAATAGAGGTTTTCACATCATTCTTCTAATGGCAAACTTGTCTGCTTCCACATTCAGTCTTAGAAAAATTAGATATTAATTAGATCTTCCAAACTAAGCATAAAACATTTAAGATCCAGCCATGTTAGGAAAGTTCTTAGCCAGACATATGTGTGTGTGTGTGTGTGTGTGTGTGTGTGTGTGTGTGTGTGTGTGTGCGCGTGTATGTGTGTATTCATATATATATATATATACATATATATGTGCAACTAATAGTAAAGTTTATGAACATGAACACATGAAATATCAAAGAAAAATTTAAAAATTAAAATGATATGAAAGCTCCAGTCAAGTCTACAAAGGTACATTTATATCTAATTGAGATTGTATTTAACATATTTTGGATACTTCTTAATTGAACATTTTAAATCTCCACACAAAAATGCAAAAAGCCTCTTCTGAAATAGACATTGTTCCCCACCTCTAGTACTGAATTTCAGCTCTCTCCTTCTTAAGTCAACAATAGCATCTTAGATGTCACTTTTAAATTCAAATATTCCAACTTTTTTCTTTCTTTAAGGTTTCAGAAGAAATTTTTTATTCATGTTTAAGAGCATAGTTATATGAAAGGTACAAATGTAAATGAAGACAAAATAAAACTTGACTACAGAGAGTTTCACTTTACCAAATCAATTCAAAGTTTAAATGTATATATTTATACTTAGATGCATGACTCTATTTTAATCTATATTATCTGTAAAACATTCCTAACTCAATTTATCTGGTATGAGGGATATGGCTCATATGTGCACATAAGACCATGTTATTATTTAAAATGTCAAAACAAAAATAATTTCTAAAGTGACATTTTAGGTAAACAAGTATTCTTTAAAGATTTGAAATTAATTAATCATAGAATACTGCTGCAGGAAACTGTTACACTTTTACTTAGCATTAGTACTTTAATGAATCTTCTTTTATCCTACCTTACTTAACACCATTAGCATCTGAAATCTCTATGTTTAAAATTATACATTGCTTTCTATTTCAACTCTATTTTATTATATCATGAATTTCTTCTCTTAATCATTCAGATATTTTCCTTCTATGGATTTTGCATCCCAATAGTTCTCAAATACTGTTAATGACTTGTAAACATTCGCAAATCTATCTTTCTTCACATTAAACAATTCATTTCTGATCTTTGTCACTTTTTATAGGAACAACTGATTCAAACTTCAGCTTGATATCACCTTTACAATTTTTATTCAATCAGAGAAAATTTTTACCTAAATATATGTGTTAATTTCATGATATTGCTCCCTGCACAGTTTTGCTGTCATTCTACTGCTAATCCCAAATGCTTAAATTTTCAGGTTAAATCCAAATGCACAATTTGGACTGAATGTTTTTATTTTTTTCTGTCAATGGCAGAAATTTAATTCAATAAACTGCCTGTATATTAATTTTGATTTTATAGAAATACTGAGAAGATACTACAGAAAAACCTAAGTATTTCACACCTAGTTATTAACATCTTTACATTTGAATGACACCTTTTGAAATAACAAAAGATCATTAGGTTAAAAGGTGCAACAAGAAGTCAGGAATCAGGTTTATATTGAGAATGAATTTACCCCTTTGTGTTTTATAAAGTTCTTGCTACAAATAACTGTTAAATCACCAATTAAGAAAAGAAAGTATAACAACGGATGGCAATCACTAATACTTCAAATATTGATATAATTGTGTGTGTGTGTGTGCCAACCCTCCAGCTTGAATTTAGAGCCTCAGTGCTGTTCCTGAGCAATTTTGCTCAAAGCTCACATTTTACACTTGAATCACAGCGATACTTCCAGCTTTTGGTGTAGTTTATTATTAAAGATCCGAGTCTAACAATCTTTCCTTCCTGCCCACGCATAAAACACAAATCCTCAGTTCTCAGCCTCCCTGATTAGCTCAGATTATAGGTGTGAGCCACTAGAACCCAGACACTGATAGAATATTAACCAGGAAGATTTTTACCCTGTCCACTACTTTTAGCAGATAGTACAGTAATCATAATTATAAGACATTTATGGTATTATGGGAACATCTACATCTAGTCTCCACAAAATAAATTGCAAACAAATTATAAATGTATTAATACCACAATATTTATTCCCTTGAAGGTTATGATAAAGATTGATAGGATGACACACTACTGACACAGTTTAAATTTCAGAACGATATTGAATCAAAGCAAGTAAAAATCTGATTCCTTGTTAAAGTTATTCATGATGCAGATAAATCTCCTACAAGGTAGTATTAATGACTATATTGTATTATTAAGTGAATGTGAGTAGTTTAACATTGTTAAACTGACATCAGAGAAAAATTGGCTATCTCTGAAGGAAATAACAGCAAGTCACTCTAATAGATGACAGTAATAAATATATCAAGATTTCAAGTGAAATGGGTTATATAGGAACAAGCACACAGAAATTTTATATGCAAATTTATATTTGTAACTTCCAACTTCTAAGACTAGTTAATTATCTAACATTTATTCCTAAGTATTATAATATATACTCATAGCATAAAACAAATGACTTGTCCTTATGGCTTTATAAAAGTTTGTTATTCCCCTTCTTTTCAATATTCAATGTTTATGAGATGGTGATTAATAAAATATTATCATATGAAAACATCTAATTAAATTGATAACTAATGGTTTTCAATGATCTCATATTCAAATTAAGACAATACTTTGGATAAGTTTATGTGAAAATCCATTATTATATATTACTTTCACACATTGTAAATTTAAGGACAAATAATTTACAAGACGATAGTTTCCAGACACAATCATATTTGAGAAGTTAAAATGTTTTGATGGATGTAAGCTAAATACCATTTTCTAAAAATTAGAAACTTTTGCTATTCAAAGTTTAAAGATGAATATATATGATACAAGAAATTATGCATAGCTCGTGTGTGTGTGTGTGTGTGTGTGTGTGTGTGTGTATGTGAAAGAGAGGGCGTGAGTATAAAGATCATGTTCAATAATCATATATAACAAAATCCCACCTCAGAGAAGTTTTAGTAACTACTGAGGTTTTAGATAACCTGGTTTTTAAGTTTTTTCAATATATTACAGAAGGAAATGCAGGGCTGGTATTCTCAATAAAATGCAAGGGAGAAACCTGAAAACCTCTTTTATCACTTGTTTAAAATAGGCATTCTCTTTATACTACATGGCATCTCACATCACACCTGGAAGAGGTTTGCTTACCCCTTTTGTAGATACTTATAATAGTGAGTACTATTCTGCTATTTCTTTTCCTAGTAATATTTTATTATCCCTTTTGGCAAATCTTTCATTTCTCCCATTATTTTCACTACATCTTTATTGCTCTAGCTGGGCCTACCTGAATGGATGTGTTTTCAAATCAGTGTATGTGTATAGCTAAGTGTACGAGGATTTCACAAATAAACACATTCATCTGGCTATTTGAATCTGATTATTGCAAGGCAAATACGTTCTCTGGGTCCAGAAATAAAAAAAGGTCACTTCTGTGCCCTGTTTCAACAACAGTTTAGAACTGCATTTACTCACAAGATAAGCTTTCATTTTGCTGACTTGGGGTATGTATGTTTCATAGTGTCAATTTGATTCATTACTAGCCTGAATGCCCCAGATTTCTACTTTCCCTTCGCTGGCAATCAAGTATTAGTTGCAGATACTCAGAAGGTTACATATATTTGTCCATCTTTCCCATGTTACATATATTTGTCCATCTTTCCCATGTTACATATATTTGTCCATCTTTCCCATGATATCATACTATATTCTGAATACTTGCATATTTAAAAATTGATGTATTCACCTTTCATATTTCTTCTTGAGGCAGGATAGATAGATGAGGATATAAGCAGAATTACATTCTATTTTAACAATTATTAGAAGTGCTAGACTCTTGGGGCTGAGAATTTGGCCTCTGGTAGAGTGCTTGCCTAGCATGCACAAAGACCCGGGTTTGATTCCTTGGTACCACATACATAGAAAAAAGCCAGAAATGGTCCTGAAGCTCAAGTGATAGTAGAGCTGACCTTGATAAAGCACAAGTACAGCACTTAGGCCCTAAGCCCAAGCCCAGGACTGGCAAAAAAAAAAAATGCTAGACTCAGATATTAGAACCAGGGAATTAACTGAAAAGATATACTCAAACTCCCTACCTACCATATGTATTCCTAGATATTAAATTACAAATTAGGAGATGTGAAGGGGACATTTTATGTTTGTGTTCTTCTTGGAGAAAGGAGTTAAAACCTTTGTTCAGAAGGCTGCATTACTCATAAGTGGAAATGCCAACATGAAATCCTTCCATGTATAGCTAATATATGCTTAAAAGGTGTGTGTGTGTGTGTGTGTGTGTGTGTGTGTGTGTGTGTGTGTGTGTAATCTCTCTATGAAGTAAAGAGACAGTAAAAAGGGAAGATAGGTCTGGCAAAAGTCTTGAAGGTATTTGGTAAGTCTTATCCATTTCACTCAACCAGAACCATTATATAAGGATTAGTAGTTGCTAAGGATCCAAGTGTATTTCCCCATCTCAGAATGAAAAAGGCTACAGAGAGGAGCAACCACTGGGAATTTTTAACTCATTTCTTGTGTGTGGAGCGGGTGTTGTTTCTTTCTCTTCTTTCTGTTCTGCTAAAACTTCCACCTTGTAAAACTCTCCTGTCCCTAAGATAGCAAAATACTTCTCTCGAGTGGATCCCAGAGACCTATGATTTTTCTTGGAAACATGAGAGCAAAGGAAAGCTCTCATCCATCCTCTAGTGACAAATACCTCCTCACTTATCCTTATTTTATATACTGATTATCTGTAATAAAACAGTATTGTTAAAAAATACTTGGAGGTTATGAATAGGAAAAAAAGTAGCAACTATTTCTTGCTCTATCTAAGAGTGAAGTCTTTACGCTTCAATTATGTTCATTCCACTTTATTATGAAGCTACACTTGAATTTTATCTCACTCTCTCTTTCTCCCTCTCTTCCTCTTCCTTCCTTCTTTCAGAGTAGTTCTCTTTATTTAACCCAGATTTACCTCTAGCAATTCCCACCTGCTTTACCCTTTTGGGTTGGTTTAGAATTTTCTTATAGTTATTGCCACTATGAAATAAAACAACTAATGAAACTGCAAGAGATAACTGAACAGACGATTTTTTTTGCACACTTCAAATTAACTAAGAGTACCCCACATTGTATGTGTGACTTGTGACCTGAGCTATTGTCTTCCAGTTCCCTTACAATCATTTTAGGCAATGTTTTAAAAATGAAAAATCTTCCCCAAGTCTGAGCTCCTCATCCATCTTTACTAGTGGAAGACAGTGTGTATCACCCCTGCATACCTTTCTCAATCTTTTCCCCCAATTCTCCCTCTTTAATCTGAAGCCAATATATATACAGCTGAAGATAGTAGAAGATATACTGAAGTACCCACTTCCTATGACTGGCTGTCAGGGAGTAAATTTCCTCTCTCTGCCCTTTACTGTTTCTTGGTTTGACATATGGCTTATGAATGGCTATGTCCAATTTGAGTTTCCTGGGCTTTGGGCAAACTATCTGCAAATACGGTTTCAAAACTAGAACTACACATTCTAATCTGAAATTTTATCTTTGAAATATAAAATCAAAGTGACTTTAGGCTGATTAGTTCTTCTGTTCAGAAGGGAATTATCAATGCATATTACAAAACTATTGAAAATTATGTGAAAACTAGTAAAAAAAAGTATGTTACATAGTGCATCTTGAAGAATTAGATTTCTGAAGTTTAAAAATTACATCATTTGCCTGATTAAGATACTTATCATTAACCAAGGACCTGGAGTTCAGTAAAATCTCTACATTCTACATTACAGTTCTTGATAAATCACTGGTTTGATTTATTTTCTTTTCATTTAACTAGTAGGTGTTTTTCTTTTCTTTTAAATCAAGATTTGAAAATAAACTGGAGTAAGAGAAAAAGCTCTTCCCATAGAAAACATGCAGACTAATGAAAGAGATATTTTAGTAAAAGAAGTTCCCAGTAGTGGAACTATTTACCTAGGGAAAAAAACAAACAATATTTCAGAAAGAAACAGGGGGAAAGAGACAGAAAGACAGGCAGGTAGCTAGAAGCAGAGGCTGAGGGAGAAGAAGAAGAAGAAGAAGATGAAGAAGAAGAAGAAGAAGAAGAAGAAGAAGAAGAAGAAGAAGAAGAAGAAGAAGAAGAAGAAGAAGAAAAGAAGAAGAAGAAGAAGGAGAAGAAGGAGAAGAAGGGGAAGAAGGGGAAGAAGGGGAAGAAGGGGAAGAAGGGGAAGAAGGGGAAGAAGGGGAAGAAGGGGAAGAAGGGGAAGAAGGGGAAGAAGGGGAAGAAGGAGAAGGAGAAGAAGAAGAAGAAGAAGAAGAAGAAGAAGAAGAAGAAGAAGAAGAAGAAGAAGAAGAAGAAGAAGAAGAAGAAGAAGAAGAGGAAGAGGAAGAGGAAGAGGAAGAGGAAGAGGAGGAAGAAGAGGAAGAAGAGGAAGAAGAGGAAGAAGAGGAAGAGGAAGGAGAAGAAGAAGGAGAGGAGGAAGAAGAAGAGGAGGAGGAGGAAGAGGAGGAGGAGGAGGAGGAGGAGGAGGAGGAGGAGGAGGAGGAGGAGGAGGAGGAGGAGGAGGAGATAATAATCCAGGCTATTTTAAAGTGAGCTAACAGGGTGACAAAAACAAAAACAAAAAGAAAACAAAACAACCCCCCCTGCAAACCAAACTTGTGTCAGCCAACTTTAAAGGTTTAATTTTTTTTATCTCAACTGCTTAGTATAGGCTACACAACGATTTTAGAGAAGTCAGATTATTTCATTTACATCCCAAGGAAATGACTATCTTGCTCAAATGGTTGGTGATTAGAAAACAGATCCCTAGATTCAAGTGAGGAAAGGACTAAAAAGGAAAGCTGTTTAGTGGGGGAAGGGAAGTACAGAACTAAGACTTTCAATGGAATTCCTAAGCAGTAAGGGAAGCTGGCTTCTCAGGGCTTGAGATGAAAAGGGCTGACCTATTTGGGATACAGAAAAAAAAAAGAAAAAAATAGTAGCTGAATAGAATTTAGTCACTATCTTTTGCACTGTTTTAATTATATAAAAGTTTTGAACAAGAACCTAGAGAACAGTAAAGTGTCTTTAGAATATTGATGGGCTATAATGCAACGTGTAGATTCTCAATAAAGCATAATTAAATTGGTTTGTATAACATAGATATTTGAATAGTCTATGATAGTCCTAAACATACAACTATTGATAAAATTTAATAAACTCCAGGATTCTAAGACAAAATTGACTTTATTACTCCAAATTAATGACAGTGCTTATTTTAGAAAATTTTAAAAGTCCTAATTAGCTGCAGAGACAGCATCTACATTTAGAATTGTCCGTTTCTACCAGTAATTATAAATTAGTATGCTAGACCTCACCAAAGAAGAAATCAATGTATCTATGCAGTCTGTCTGTCTCTGTCTTTGTCTCTATCATTTTAAGATAGAGACAGATATAAGTTAACTAAAGAAAAAGATTTAATTCTGCATTAAAAAGTACCATTTCTTATTTTCTACTAAGAAATACTAGTACAATTGCCTTGCAAAGTCTTCTCTGCAGAAAATTTCTTTGAAGGCTATAAGTAAAAGGGACAAAAGTTAATTGTACCCTCTTTCACTAAGGAAATTTCAGTTCTCTACAGCTCCTGTTTTCATTTGTTGAAGCTGATAATGTCTCTATCTTCAGCTGGATGACTAATTTGTTTACAGGTTCCTGTGTAGTGACTGATGCATAGATTTCTAATAAGTGATTTTTTTTTCCTTTCAATTCCTAAAAACCACGCAGTCTTCCTTTGCTATCTGATTAAATATTCACAGTGTTTTCCATATATTTGCTATCTTTTAAATGTGAATTAAGATAAAGGTTTATGTGTCATTATTTATACAAAAGAAAAAAGAAGGAAAATTCAAGATGAAGGAGAGCTCTTTTGTCTCCAGTCTAAAAGGTAGAACTACAAGTCCCAGAACTTCCTTCCTGTCCACTTTCATCTGAGCTACTCTCTTTGCAATCACCTTGAATTACAGGAAAGAGGAAGATTCAGTGATAAACATCTT
Source organism: Megascapheus bottae (assembly GCF_031878675.1). Lineage (NCBI taxonomy): Eukaryota > Metazoa > Chordata > Mammalia > Rodentia > Geomyidae > Megascapheus > Megascapheus bottae. The sequence goes on from NC_143519.1 coordinate 35,544,513, forward strand.
GAGAGGACAAAAAACTACTCTAGTGGTCCAGTTCATCTACTTATTATCTTAAAGAAGAGTTAAACACTCAAAGAAACCATTAAGTTCCAGTTCTTTTCCAGTAAAAAAGTGATAACTTCACAAGAATTCCTTCACTGATAAAGACTGAGTTAATGGGCTATATCTGAGATTTAGGACTGTTTTTGTTTTGTTTTGTTTTGTTTTTGACAGTCATGGACTTGAACTCTGGGCCTGGGCGCAGTCCCTGAGCTCTTCAGCTCAAGGCTATTGCCTTGAGCCACAGCCCTACTTTCGGTTTTTTGGTGGTTAATTGGAGATGAGAGTCACATGGGCTTTAGTACCCAGGTTTGGCTTTGAACAGCAATTCTCAGATCTCAGCCTCCTGAGCAGTTAAGATTACAGGTGTAAGCCACCGCTCCCGCTTTAGGCCTATTTTAATTGTACATATCTTTCTCACCCTCTGCTCTTGGTTTTCCCCCAATAATTTATGCGCAATCAGAAAGGACTGCTATTCCTGTTCATAATCTTTGATCTTTATGCCAAGTCCGGCTTATCCTGCTTGGAATAATTACAATAAAACATCTCCCGGGCCCAGCAACCATGAATTAGACCTCTGAGAGGTGAAAAATGATCAAAGTGGCCACAGAGCCTTCACTTCTATTCTTCTAATCTGTCTTTTAATTAAAGACTATGAAATAAAAGTCAGGTCAAATAACATTACTCAAAATCAAGATATAAATGATTTATAGAAAAAGATTTAAAATTCTTACTGTGCCAAAGGAAGATGAACCAGCTTAAATATTTGTTTCTGATATCTCCATTAGAAGCCTATCATAATAAACAAATTTCTACTTGTTTGCCATTTTTTATTAGGTTGTAGATTAATACATTTCTAGTTTTTTATTATGTTTTCATCTCCAGATATTCATCTTACCTTCAGTCTGGTAATATAATTCCACCCTCAAGACCTAGTTTCTCAAGACATTGTTTACAGATGTACCTAGTAGCACTCAGTTATGTATGTACATGCATATAGATTAGGAATTTACCTGCTATAACTGAGTGCAAGAAAGTTTGGTATCATCCAAGACAAGACACCTTGAAGATTAAAGTCATCTTCAAGAGCATTAAATTGTTATGAATTAAAGTATTTATATATGGATTGATACTCAAGATCATTCCCTGAGGAACAGAATGCAACTTCCTCAGGCAATATTTTTATTTTTTTTATATCTTTGCTTCCTTAAGACTCAGTCAAACAGGATAAAGTATTGCTCATGTAAATTATGAGGCTATCCTGTACTATTATCACCTTCTGAGTATTTCTACTTTCTCTTCAGTCTTAAACTATTGCTCTGTTGGATGTAAGGATCTTAAAGATCAACTATCAACATAAAGACTATTGTTTAATAACCTAGGAATTAGAATTGGAAACTAAATAACTCAAGAAAAAGACAAAACAATTTCATGGCTCATTATAAATTGTAAAGCCTAAAAAAAATACTGAGCAGATAAATCAATTTTCATAAAATATAAATTTTGTTTCAAAGTAAGCTTAGTATGAGATATGAAGGTTTATTTTTAGTCTTATAAAAATCTTAAATGTGTTATTCAAAATACTTCTATCTTGAGATTAAACCTTTGAATCTGCCAAGACTAGTTTATAGTGTCTCCAGGCAAATGTTAATCATGTTAAACCTATTACAGAGTGATGGATTAGCTCTTTTTTAATGTATGCATTTGAAGCAAAAGTTCAACTACATGATTTTATTGTGACTTCATCAGAAAATGGATAAAATAATTCCTCTTGATTGTAGATATTTTTCATTACTCTTGAATCATCATCCTTGTAATTTATTCTCAAGATATGAAGAAAGTAAAAGTCACAGTATACAACTGTACTACCAGTCTACATATTCCTTATTCCTAATTTAAAAGTAAAATTCAAAGTTAAAAGCTGACTTGAACTGGCAGTTTATGTATATTATTCATTTGGCTCATTTTGTGTGAAAATGCAGACTTTTCACTACAAAATTGTTAATTGGTTTTGGATACAGCAGCAAGGGGTTAGATTGTATCTATAAATTACCATATCATCTCTCTAAGATCTAAGAATTTCTTCTAGAAAACATCTCGTTCTAGGTATGGCAATAATATAGATCACAGCATCAGCTTAAAATTTTGTCAAAACTATTACTAAGAATAACAGAATTGATTTAAAATCTAGTGACCTACTCAGTTTGATATATCATCAAATCTTATTTCTTAGTTTTTCACAATTGTCAGATCAGTTTTTGACAAAATAGTGCCTCATGGCAGACCATTTTATGCTTTCCTTAGTTCTGTTTTTTCTCTTTCTCATTTCTGAGCATCATTTATATAGAAATTGCTCATACGATATAAGAGAATTCATGCAATGATGACCTTTGTTTAGTATTTTGTGGAGAAGATTTGGAACCATCTATTTATGAGCTCCTGGAAATTACAGGGTTTTTTTTCCTTTGTTATGTATCTATTATAATCTTTTCTACCTTTCTCTCTATTACCAGTTTATTATAGAGCTGGCATTCTCATTATTCTTCAGTGAATACCCTCTCTTTAGATGCAGCCTTCAACATTTCCTTCCAGCCTCAATATAGATATTATTCAGCTTTGATAATCAAATAATTTTCTTTCCTGCCTACTCTCTCCCAACTCCATCACCCTTTTCTTCCCTACTTGCTGTTCTTGAAAATCAGGGAATTTTGTATCTATAACTTGACCATACTTCTGTGATATCTCCTCATAGCAATTTTTTTCATTTTCATTACTTCATCATAATTTCAAGAGTAGTCTGCCCATTGTCAGACTACACAAACATTCTTTAGGAAGCATCACTTTCTTAGAATGCTCAGAAAACCTAATGTTTCTCCTTGGCTATTTTTTACTAAGGAGAGCATAAAGCCTTCTTTACTGATTATAATTCACTCTTCCTTTTTCTTGTTTGTTGTCAAACTATTTCTTATCCCTTAATACTATATGTAGTTATCACATCTGATTATTGTGTTTATACTGTTTGCTGAATTTCTCTTATCTCTTGAAATAAAACTCAATTAAATTGCATCTCAGATGAAGTATTTACTCAACAATTATATGTATTTTATCTCTCCTCTTTCAAGAGCTCAGGCTTCTCTACTGATCCCAAACGTATAACCCTATTTTCCACAATTTGTTAAATGTTTAACAGTCTATCTCCATTACTAGACCATAAGTTTCTCCAAATTATACTCCATGAGAGGGATCACTAGAGGCTTGAATCTTCATTGGCATGTAGGTTTCCATTTGCGCAAGCACATGTGTTTCTCAACTTGTACCACTTGGAACAGTGCCTGGAATCTAATAAATATCTGTTGAACAAACCTTCAGCATAGGAACTGAGAAAAGTCCCATATGCATAATGGACATTAAAAGAAAATTAGCTAAACATTCAAAACATCAACCCTGCTAGTGATGCCAGACCATAGTTGAGACTGTGTTTAGATCTAGTTTGTAAGCCATTAAATAAAGTTATATTAGCATAGCTTTATCTTACATGAAAATAGCATTATCCAGGTATAAGATCAATCGTACTTAGATGAAACTAAAATCTGAAGACTCTATACGTTAGCTAAAATTTTCCAGATGTTAAATTCACACAGAAGAAACTCATCTTGGTAGGTTGAATTATTTTTGAATTATTCTTATTCACAACTTTGAAATGTTGTGCTCTGCTAGGGATCTGTTTGGGTCCCTATTTCTTTTCTCTCAGTACTCAATACAAAATACAATATTCAATACAAAAATAATTTAACTTGATTCAAGCACAATGCAACAGCAATTAGTTCCAAATGTACGTGTGTTGATCTCTCTCATGCCAAGTGTATTGCCAGCTGCCTTTTTGATGCTTTTTTATGGATGCCTCAGACATTTCTAAATCAGTATGTTTGAATCAAAATTTCCTGTAGTATCTGCTTGCTGTTCTTACCATAATACTAAATTGAACCATTTTTTTCTCCATAACAAAAATCATATTCACAAGACACTGATTCTGTAAACTACCTCAACTTTTTTCTGAAGTTTCTGTCACAGACCAGAAGTTGTTTGGTTCGTCTCCTTTTATTAGCATTTCTAAGTTGTTACATTACACTTGATCCATCACTTTGTCATTTATATTATTAAAATATAATCACAATAATTTAGGGAAAGCTACCACATATGTGTTTGCAAATTGCAGCTTTTAGTTGTAGCTTTTTGTATACATATACATACATAAATATGGTATGCATTTATATATGCATATACATAATCAAAATCTTAACCAATGAATGAAATAATCCAAGTAGCATTTATTTATTTCAACATCAAATCCTTTATCCCTTTTAGAATTTTTTTTTTTTTTTGCCAGTTCTGGGCTTGAGCTCAGGGCCTGAGCACTGTCCTTGGACTTTCTCAAGGCTAGAGCTCTACCACTTGAGCCTCAGCACCACGTCTGGCTTTTTTCTATGTATGTGGTACCAAGGAATCGAACCCAGGTCTTCATGCATGCTAGGCAAGCACTCTACCACTAGGCCAAACTCCCGGTCCCCCCTTTTAGAATTCTTTAGTGCAAAATCAGTTTAAATCAAATATTAAGCAAGCTGTGATCATTGTCATATGTATAGTTTACAATAAGCTTTTTGTTTTGTTTTGCTGTTTTAGTCTTGTCCTTTTTTTTTCCTTCTATCATTTTTTTCCCTGAACTTCATTTTGCCTGAGATGATTCCCTAAATTTCCTAATTGTACCTCTGTCTACACAGGCATTTTTGGAAAAAGCACATCTCTTTATGAAAATTTGACCTACCTACCATATACCAGGTTTTGCATCACTGGGCTTGGAGCCACCTCCCCAGTCTCACATCTGCCATCCTTATTCTCCCTCGTCGCATCTCATCTGCTCCTTACAGTAACTTGCCACACATTGCCTGGTTTCATCTGAGCTTCTAAGTGTGTCCTGTCAAACTCTTTTCTCTAACTTACTTTTGCCAAGTGAGCAGAAGGTTCCACTCATCTGTCTCCCATTCCAGAAATCTCCAATCTCTTAAATTTGTCCTAATTTTTCATTTTTCATCACTCTACTATTTGTGTAGAATTTGTCTTGCTGCATTCAGGTCATAATTGATGCCAATGTCTTTTTAATTACAATGTGAGATCCTGGTGGATCTATTCCAGGCTTAAGCTTATTTTTCTTTCCATGGCACAGTCATTTATTAAAAGAATGTGTGAGTGAACAAATGAATACAAGAAAAAGGGGCCAGGAGTTTGGCCTAGTGGTAGAGTGCTTGCCTGGCATGCACGAAGACCAGGGCTCGATTCCTGGGTACTACATACATAGAAAAAAGCCAGAAGTGGTGCTGAGGCTCCAGTGGTAGAGCTCTAGCCTTGAGAAAGTCCAAGGACAGTGCTCAGGCCCTGAGCTCAAACCCAGGACTGGCAAAAAAAAAAAAGAAAAAAAAAAAAAGAAAATCTCTCCTGCCACCATGAATCCGGGCTCTAAAGTGTCAGAGACCAACACTTACAGATAGATACTCTGCATAGACTGAAGTGATACATACAATACTAATGCTTGGTGATCATTTACACAGTAAATATGATGGCTACATTTAGGATGATGTATTTTTGTAGTCTTTTGGGAACGTCTATTAAATCTATGCTATAGAACAAGGAATCCACCTCTCAAATGTGGAAATTTATGCCTTTAGAGTCATAAAGAAATAAAATGTGTCTCTTGGAGACATTAAACTCTCAAGCGTATGTTATAGGAAAGCCATAGGATGATGGAAAAAACTTAATGAGAGAATTATATTCGAGGAACATGTCTTACCTAGTCACTAACATGAAAACTATGGAATCACTCTTCCTATCTACAAAATAGAGGAGTTATTGTTTAAGCTTGCCTTTTATACTGTATTTTGTATTATGTCTTTAAAAAAATGGAAAGTTTCTAATATTAGCATATTGTATTGAAATAAAATAACAGAAAGTATCCAGGGTACATTTTAGACCTATTCAATTAATAAAATTATTGTCTTATATTTCTTAATTAACAAATGAGCTGAGAATTATTCAGAACTTTTATAGTTTATAGTCACATTTCTAATTTCCTAAGAGTATGCAAATATTAGTAAAGGATATTTTTCTCAAAAATTGTCAGATATAATTCTACAAAAAGTAAAATGTTCTTATTTCATTGGGATATTTAACCAGTATAACAATTTCAAGGCAGGGAAGCCTTGTGAGACTATGGAAACTAATGGTCTCACATTTCTAATCAAATTGTTTAAGAAAACTCTTTGCTGTGCTATATAAATGAATAGATTCCCCAAATTACACGGAATCTACAGTAAATCATTCAACACTTACCAAGAGATTTTACAATGAGCAACAAACGTGAGAGTGATAAAATCTCTATTTTCATGATGCCAGCTGCTGGATTTTAAAAACAGATGTTTGCACACGAGAACAAGACTTGTCATTGAAACTTCTAAAGTTATGTGGACTATGAGACTATAGTTTGATAAAAATAAACTGAAGTTGTTGCCAATTTAGTGAATATTTTATCCAAGAAAATGTAATGCCAGAAAAATTCCAAACCACACAAACAGAAAAGGCCAAAAGTGGTACTGTGGCTCATGTGGCAGAGTGGTTAACTTTGAACAAAATAGTCCAAGGACAGTGTCCAGGCCCTGAGCTCAATCCCCAGGACTGACAAAAATAAATAAATAAATAATCCTTAAGGTTGTTAGTTAATTCTAAAACTGGAATTAGTTATAGAAATCTACATTATTTGGTATTTCTATCACACTCAATTTTCCATGGATCTTTTTGAAAGTTAGACTTTCATCAAGGATTCCAGTTACAAATGCTTTCTACCTATAAAATAATATTAAATAAAAAGCCAAGAATTCTTTAACAGCAGAGAAAGGGAAAGGGGCCCATCAAGTAAAAAAAAATAGGTAACACAAAGTAATTAAATACAGTTGAATATTAGAAACAACTTCAATTGAACAAATATCCTAAACTGTAGCCACAGCAAAATAGTGTCATCAGTTTGACAACATTATTGGTGACTACCCTGGTACAAATTGTCAACATATCACAATGTGCACTTCTATTCACCTAGCTACAGACTTTAAGGAGTTTCTGTCAATTATCAGATATTAGAAAGACTGATTATTGTTAGAAAGCTGAGAACTTTTATCTGGAACTCACAGATATTACAGATGAGCTTTTAAGCTAATGCACATTTATTACTTTGAAATTAAAGGAGACTATTGAATTTTAGGAAATGTTTATTAAATATTTTGGGATGAAACAATTACTACTAACAATTAATCATTTACCAGGCTTCAGATGGTTAGCAATGGAAAGAAATCAAGTTGTGAATAATATTTTAATGCATAAACATTAAAAAGAGCCAAGTGCTAATGGCTCATACCTGTTATCCAAGAAAGTGAAGAAGTTGAGATCTGAGGATCTATGTAGAGTCAACCCATGGAAGACAATTCTGTCAGACTCTTATCTCCAGTTAACCAGCAAAAAGCTGGAAATAGAAGCATGGCAGAAGTGGTAGAAGTCAGCTTTGAAAGGCAAAGGTAAGCTAGATCTGAGGCCTCGAAGTCAAGCCCTCCAAAGAACAAAACAAATGAAAAACAACTTAGCTTCAAGTCGTTGCTATTTATTATAGAAATATAACTGTGGGCAAATGCAGCTGTAATACTCGTAAAAATTTGAAATTAGAACTAAGTAAACTGAGAGTATAGTAGGGGCAGAGAGAGATGAAGGAAACATGAAAGGGGGCATTGATCAAGATGTACTCATAAATTAAATGCTGAAACTCATTTGTGCAACTAGGTAATGAAAGTAAGAAAATAACACTATATATCTTGTACTGCATTTATTTACCTTAAAAGTCAAGTTTCTGATTCTAAAATAGGAAAGTAAAATTAAAGCCCATGCATTTGATCACTTTTCTGTGTTGTCCTGTCATCCATCCATCCATCCATTCAACATCCCTATACTTGACAAAGGATAAAGAAAACATGGAGGAAAATCTAATTCGCAGAAACTGTCACAGCCATACAATTACATTGAAGAACTAAGTGCATTTTTTGAGAATTTATGTTAGTATGCCAAAAATTTTTAAAATTATTTTTTTCTACTCGAGGCTTTTTTTAGCATCAAAACCTTAAATCTATCCACATCTGCAGCGTAGCCCTTCACACTTTCAATTAGCTGCTGAATTATATGTTTGCTAAAATAATAGGCAATACATTCTAGTGCTGTATATTTGAAATTCTTGAGCTGATGTAGCAAAAATCAGGAATAGAACAGAAAAGAATTAACTCCAGCAAAGTGGAGAGACAAATGACATTTGAACTAATAAAATAAATCCTCAAAAGCGCCCTAAGTCGTCTCTAAAGAAATCGTAACATTGACAAAGGTACAAGCTATTTGGGGATTGTTTTTCTTTTGTAAAAAGTTCAAACATTTTAATTGCAAGAGGAAATCTTATTTTGTAAGTTGAGATTATTGTGATAGGAATGAATCCAAATAAAATGACACAAAACTGTAAAATATAATATGCTACTTGATTTTCCCATTGAAATTGGCACAATGAAATGCTCCTGCTCTTAATGAGTGACAGTAAAAAACAGGATTGGTTCCTTTTATTTAGCTCTTAGGTTCTTTCTCATAAGATTTTTTTTCTATTTTTTAGCAGTCTTTGAAAATATTAAAAATAATGATTTAATATTTGAAGTCTGCCTGAGATAATTACTCACATATGGATGTCAACATCTGTCATCAGTAAAGAAAGATAACTGATTTACCAGAAAACTGGCACTTGAAAGGTGTGTAGGGGGTATGCTGAACACAGGGGAAGGAGGAAGAAAACTAAGGAGGTAAGTGGGGCTGATAGGGATGGGGGAGAAGGATCAAAATGCACTGTTCTCACAAACAGAGTTTTTGAATAGTAACTCCTATACAAATACTTACAGATAATAAAAATACAATCAAAAGAGAAAGGCACATGCATTGAATTATGTGAAACCTTGTGTGCCATGAAGCTTTCAAGTAAATGAGAATATATTCATTAACCACCAGTGGCCATGTTTTGTCAACCTTTTTTACATACATATGGGTATAATACTTGAATGAATAAATCATTGGTTGACAGGGAAGGGTTTTTTTTGTTGTTATTGTTGTTGTTGCTGCTGTTCTTGCTGTCTTCCTTTGTTTTGTCTTCTTTCTTACTCATTATTTTTTTATTTAAGATTTTTTATTGTAATTAATAGAAATGATCATTGCAGCATTATTTACCATAGCAACCTAGATGTCCCTCAGTTGATGAATGGATCAACAAGATGTGGTATTTGTATGCAATGGAATTCTATGCTGCTGTCAGAAAGAACAACATCGCCCCATTTGTTAGGAAATGGAAAGACTTAGGAAAAAATCATATTAACTGAAGTAAGCCAGACTCAAAGGAACTGAGGCTCAATGGTTTCCCTCATTTGTCATAATCAATAGAAACCTTGGGTTCTACTAGCAGAGATTTGCAATAGAGCAAAACCTTGATACATAAGGCCATATAGTATGATGCTAATTGAAAGGACCTCTAGGATATAGAAACAAAGCCATATAATGAATGATTGTTGTCCTTAAGGTACTATGTTATCTCTCAGCTCTTTTGCTGTCCCTTGGTTATCTCATACTGCTACAGTATCTCACTTTGTTATCTGATATATCGAATATATTTGTATTTGGTTATTTCTTACTCATTGTCAAATACTGCTTAACATTATTTTTTAAAAATGTACTCAATGCTTGCCTAGCATGCACGAAGGCCCAGGTTTGATTCCTAGGTACCACATACATAGAAAATAAGCCAGAAGTGGTGCTGTGGCTCAAGTGGTAGAGTTCTAGCATTGAGAAAACCCAAGGACCCAAGGACAGTGCTCAGGCCCTGCACTCAAGGACCAGGACTGGACAAAAAAAAATGTACTCAAGCCTGGTACTGGTGGCTTACCCCTGTAATCCTAGCTACTCAGGAGGCTGATATCTGAGGATTATATAGTTCAAAGCCAGCCCCAGCAGGAAGTGGGAGACTCTTGTCTCCAATTTACTGAAGCAATGAGAAATGAAGCTGGAGCTCAAGTGGCAGAGTGCTAACCTTGAACAAAAATGCTCAATGACAGTGACTAGATCCTGAGTTCAAGATTTAGGACTGGCATATGCACACACACACACACTCAAATCTTAGGTGTGAGTAAAACAATACTTACTGTAAATGTTTACAAAAGTTAAATTTTACCTATGTCTTAAGTACTGACCAATGTACGATAAAAATGAATTGTTAGTTGGTTAATCAGTGAATATGAGATGTTGTAATGGTTTTCCTATTTTGTTTTTATATGTAAACTGAAGTAGTTGTATGTTTGTTTACATGTAAACTGCTTATATGTTTATATATACTTTGTTTATATGTAAACTGAAGTAGGTGGTGGTAATTTTTTTCTTTTGCTTCTCTGTTCTTACTTTTCTTTTCTCTCTCTCTCTCTCTCTCTCTCTCTCTCTCTCTCTCTCTCTCTCTCTCTCTCTCTCCTCTCTCCCTCTTTCTCTCTTTCTGTTTCTTTCTTTTTTCTAGTAGTGAAATTTAAAGTCTTGTAACAGAAGTCTTGCATATAGCAAGATTTAGGATTAAGCCTAAAATTTGCCATACAAGCTAGTAAATTTTCTTAAGCTCTGCATTGTCCTATATTTAGATCTTTCAGGTTAAATAGCTAATGCTACTATGAAAGTTCACTATTTACAGTAAGCAGCAAGAGCTCCTCTCTGGATGTCACTAGGTAGACAGAAAGCATAGATAAATAGATAAATGAAAGACACAGAAAGATACAATAGATAATAGATATAGAAAAGAAATAGCCACATGGATAGAGAGATAACAGCTGAATGGTCTGAGAGATGTATACTGTTTGTACTTGGTATGAAAGGAGAGATAAGAAAGTGGATAGAGAAGAACACAGAGAAAAACAGAGAGAAACAGTGAGCTCTCCAACTCTGTCACCTAAGATTATTTGAATGCAGGATTCATTTTATTTTCGACATTGCTAAAAATGTCTACTTTTCCTTCTATACTCAATATTTATTGATGCAATAAAAGAATAAATTAAGGAAATATGATAATTAATAATTAACTTTATAATTTAAGTTTTAAGGTGAAATCAGTTTTTCTCTTAGCTAATGCATACATGATCTATGTCTTACCTTTGGATTAATAATACTTTTCCTGAACTTATTAGTAAGAAAATATATAAATGCTTTCAATGAGACATTTACATTGGCATTCTCATTTCTAACATTAGCAATTATTTCACAGATGATATTAACATATGTGTCAACCTTTGTTTTTGGACAAAAATGAAAATTACATTCCTAATACATTACTTTTAAAGATATAATTAATAAAATAGCTTTTTGTACTAACTTACATTTCGAGAAATAATAAAGGTGAATTCTCTTTTCATTAAATACATGGCTTTGTTTATGGATTAAAAAAGAATCAAAGTTAAACCCGGTTTGGTGGCTCACGCCAGTAATCCTAGATACTCGGGAGGCTGAGATATGAGGATCTGAGTTCAAAGACAGACTGGGCATGAAAGTCCAGGAGACTTTATCTCCAGATAAAGTCATTTCCAGAAAACTGGGAAGTGGTGCTGTGGCTCAAAGGGTAGGACAGTAGCCTTAAACTGAATTGCTCAGGGAGAGCACCGAGGCCCAGAGTTAAAAGAAAAAAAAAAAAAGAATTAAAGTTAATGTGAATAGTAAGGGTATTTTTTGTTGTTGTTTTTTGGGTTGATTCTCTTGTTATTAAAATTCCAGTGATGTGACAATACATGTAACCTTTCTATTTACTATTGATGAATAGTAGAATTATAATACTATTATGAAAACTACCTAATGAATGACTTTGTAAATCAAGCAAAAATTCAGGATGTATATTTACATACCAATACCCAACAGCCATCATATAATGTGTGCCTAAAACAGTTTTCATATTATAAACACATAGCGTCACCAGTCATCATGACCATATAATTCCTTTCAAATGAGGACATCAGAGTTGATAGGAATTGTGTGTATTGTTAGAATGGCTACCAGTAAAAATACATTTATAAATAGTATTGTATCATTATCTAGAAAGTTATTTGGCAAAAGATTACAAAAAGAAGTTAATAGTCAAATATATGTTGTTAAATAGACTTCTAAGGTTCACACTAAAAGTAAATCCAGCAAAATTGCATTGAGCGCATACATATTAATATATACATAAATGCTTGATGTGTCCATTTACTCCTATTTTGAATGTATGTAAATAATTATACTAGGCATATTAATATGTAAGTGTGAATGCATGTATAATTTTATTGAAATTATGTGATTAGAAAATTAAAAATTTCTCTACATAATGATTTATTTATGGCAGTACAGGCTGCATTCATAACAAAAATGTACATTATAGGAGTCATCAATCAATAATTGATGTTCAAGCCATGGTCATAATGTTTAAATGTAGTTTCTAATTTAAAAATGTAATAAGTATCCTTAATATTTTGAAGTTTATGAGCTCATCTAACTCACTTATAACTCTCACATTCGATATACAACATTTTTGCAGCAATTTTTCACTGTTTAAAATAGAACATAAAAAGTTATTCATAGTTTGTCTTATATGTACGAGCATCTTATTTACCTTGAAAGAATCCTTCTTGATTACTTTCATTGTGTTGGAAACATCAAAAGCATAAAAATTTTTTTTTTAAGCAATGCTGTTATTTCATTATCTGTATCACTGTAAGTTTATATTCATCTGTTGTCTACGAAGACATGGATGTAAATAAAAAGAAGCCAAAAGTGTGGCTTTTGAAAAAGTGTGACATTTGAAAAGCTATTTTGAAGGTAAGGAAAGATAAACTGACACTAGTAGTAAATATAAAAAGATCTCAATCAAGTTTCCATTTCACCTAAAATTTGAGTCCACTAATTTTAATATTATAAACTGACAATGTTCAAATCTAGCTAATCAATGCCAATAGTTCACCTGTGAGTAAAATCTAAAATAGCAATGGTTAGGAAATAGCCACAAAAGAAGTACATTCTAGTACCTAGCCAAGTTCTTCTTGAAAGATTTAAGGTCTTTCTCCATTGGCTCTCCTTTTTTCAGTTGCAATCATGATATTTCATATTTGCTTTTTATCTAAGGTAGTTGTGGGATTTTTTTCAGCTTCCTTGCTAAATTATCAACGTACAAATCTACCATGACACACTGCAACTGCAGAACTAATACGCTGATACTGATTGCTTAAGCTTTACACTTTGTAAGCACTGGAAGACTTCACTCACCTTGTTCAAGTGGTTGGCTTTTAGTTGAAGTAGTTTTCATCTTGAGTGCCTCCCTAACAGACATGTCACAGCAGGAGCCTTTGTTAGTGTCTTGGTCACTGTCAGCCTGATCACTGTCCCCGTGCCCACTGTCTCTCAGGCTGGCTCTTTCTGGGTCCTTAAACGTGGAGCTACTGAAATACATATAAAGAAAAAGAAGAGAGAGTGTTGTCTCTACCAGTTTAAAGCTGAAGCGTAGTCTCTTGCAAAGCAATTTTGACACAAATGCAAATAAGGAAGCTGAGAAAGTTATTTAATAGGCCTTACCTTTGAACAAACTGCTGCCTGCTGCCCATGTAATTGGGCTCTGCGGGAAAATTGTCTGTCTGTGAAAGAGAAGGAAAAAAATACGTATAGTTGTACACTGGACAAATCTCCTGCAGAGCAACAAGATTTCCTAGTGGAAAAATGATTAATAATTCAAAAATTCCCTTAATCTTCAGATTTGTTCATTTTAATTAAATTGGAAATTGCTGACATGTAATTATGTACTCAGAACAATTAAATGATTCCGGTCCACAAATTACCTGTTAAAGTAAACAATGAGTCTGTCATAACTGGCATTCTCTGATAGTACCAGGACAGATAACACTGTGTTGCTTCATTATGCAGAGATTAAGATCGAATATTTGTGGGAGGAGTGGGGTAATGACCTAATTTCTCCAAATTAAAAGTGTGAATTATTTAATAATACTTATTTTAAAGCATAATCACATCATTTCTGGATTCTACATATCCTTTTTCATAGAATCTCACTTCAAGTCATCTCCTCCCCAATTAAAAGACAAAAGGGTCTTTCCTTCAAATTTTGTTAGGAATGTGTCTAAATGTGTCACATACAGTTTATCTCACTTCTACCACATCCTCTCCTACAGCCCAATTATGTGATTCCTATCCAAACAATCCAATAGAAATGGGTACTACTTCTTGGTTCTAATAAAATAAATAAAATGCCAATAAGGAAAAAATATCACTTAAAACATGGAGAGTAAAGATATCAAGAAATCTTCTTGTTGTGGTTGTTGTTACTGCTTCCCGACTGTCCTGGAGGTCTGCCAAATAGAACTGAATTCTCCTTGTATCTTGGAACAGAGTCTTTTGGGAGAAAGAGACTGGATCTTTCATAGATCTGCCTATACTGTACATTCATACACGTTACTTCTTCTTGCAGCTGACTGAGTGACAATGCTGCTCCTGTTTTCTACAGCACTTCATATCACCCCATTATGCCCAGGAGCAGTGACGGGTTTAGTACAAGACCATCCAACACACAAGTATTGGGGACACAGAGGGCAGGCCATCCATGCACAGAAGACCCAAGGTAAGGTTGTCAGAGAGGGCAATATGTACTTTCTTTGCAAATGAGGCTAACTTAAAATAAGAATACTCTTCCTTTTTTACCCTTTCAATACAGTAATTTAACCTATTGGACTGTGAATTATTACTGGAAAATAGGCAAAAAAATTACTTGAAGTATTATATAAGTTTAATTGCTTATAAGACATTTGGCAACAGGGAAACTCTTCTCAAATTTCTTCTCAGTTATCATTTTATTTTTTTAAACCAAATGACCTTTATCAAATGGCATGCAAGAAGAATGTGAACAAGGTAGATTCATTTCTCATGCCTCACCATCTTGAATTCTACTGGAAGGCAAAGTTATTCTTACAAGTGGATACCTTTTTTCATTATGGCAACAAAATTAAGATACTTCATGGAAACTGGAAAATAGTACAACATGTTAGTGAGATAATCCTATTGCCAACTAACTGTTATACCAGTAGAATTAATAGTGTTAACCAACATAGGTGCTAAAAATGTTTGCAAAGAAATTTTCCAATTGAAAGTAAGATTACTTGGAGTTGGTCAAAAACAGATACCCAAATCATTATTGCTGTCCATTAAAAGCTAAACCTGAGTACTTCAAGAAAACAGAATCTTGGTTTAAAAGGAGATATTACACTGTGAAAAGAATTTAGAGGACTTAGAAAGAAATATAGGTGCTATTCTAATTAGTCTTGTGGTTTTATAAATGTTTTTAATTAAGTAGAATCTCAGAGGATATGAATCTCTATCCATTTAGACAGAGGAAGAAAGACTAAAGAAACTTCTCTTGTTCTGAGAAGGAGAGCCTTTAAAAATGCTTGCAAATTTTCAAACATCTCATGAAATATAAATAAGAAAATTCATTTCCCATTGAGTGAAAAAGTTAGATTATGTGTGTGTATATGTTAATAAATATAAATGTATCAGACACTGGGTAGTATCTAGCTACAAAATGTGATTTTATTTATAACAAAATGAGAAGAAAGAGAATGAGTGACTTAGTAGGAAAAGAGAGAAGAATAAAAGCAGAGAGAAAAACAAAAGATAATGGGAAAAGGGGAGAGGAGGGAGAAAGAAGGATAGAGGAAGGTGAGAAGAAATTTAGAAGATAGACCATTTAGATTACAATCATGGAATCACAATGCATAACTTTTAACTTAACAAGCTTATAAGTATCAGAGTATCAGAAGTTTATAATGATGTCTGTACTCAGAGAATAGATAAAAGTGTGAAAAAGTGTGTATCTGCAAAATTAGCATAACAAAATAGCAATTGAGCCTAAAACAAAATTACAACTAAAAGCCACTGGTTAAATACAGACTATCACTTTCATAATCGAGGCTTCAAGGGAGTTGGTGTAATCATTTAAAATAATCTGAATATAAAATAACAGTATTTGCATAAAAACAATAATTTAGAAGAAAACTTATGTATCTCAGAATAACAATTTAGAAGTCAAGAAGATTTAAATCGTTTTATAGCACTTTAAATGTTTAGTGTTTGCTTATACATCTTAAGTCTTGGAAAAAGGTAAAATATGACTATTTAGCTCTTAGCAGTATAATTTCATGCCTGTATTAATAAATCTTGAAAGCATCCTTTTCCAGAAAAAAAATTAAAAACAATAAACAAAAAGCAAACAGAACACCCTCGTGGCTCCAACCTTCCTGCTCTCTGGTGTCTGGTCTGGTGCCAGGTCGGTTTTACACCCCAGCCTCTGGCGGCATTACCTGCTCAAGTCTTAAAGGGTGGGACCTGCCTCATTCAGGCTCCTCCACGAGGATGGTCCTAGGAAGCTGAGTAGGTGGGTTGTCCTTTCCAGGCTCCCCAAGGACAAACCACTGGGCTCTGAAGAGGCTTTAATGCTACAGTCCCGAGGTCCCAGCAGAAGTGGGTATCTTTGAGCAACACTTGTAATATTTTAGAACACCACATTCTGTGCTGGTGGAGGCCAAAGGTCCTGGTCCCTGCTGTGCTTCTCCCAGGGGCCAATCTTCCCCCATCCCCTTCAGCCTTGAGTAGGTCTGGGCCAAGAGGGGGCCTGGAGCCAGGTCGGTCCTTATGGACACACAAAGTATGGCTTTGGCACCAAGACCAAAAACCTTCCCAGCTTATCCTGGACATGATTTCTTTGTAGGAATAAAGGAAAATCCTCCCATTTTTGAGCCATTCTTTTGTCAATTCTACACACTTGCATGTTACTTTATAAATATATTTTTAATATAGTCTTGTAAATACTTAATATTCTAATTTGATTTTGAATTGTAAATGTCAAGTATTCTGTTTTGGGGGTTTTATGTTTTATTATACTTTGTTAAAAATGATAAATTATACATTTTTAAAATGTTTTTATGAGTGAATTTAATGTACTGAAAATTTAAAAAATCAAAGAAAAGAAAAAGCAAATAAACTAATCACTGGGGTGTTTCCTCCTCAATCTAAACCTGAACACGATGATTTTTAACTATTTTATCAAGATCATGATAATAAGTATCATGACTAATGAGTATAAATATGCACACAAACACTTAAGCAGATATTTAAAGAAAGTTGTAATTAAAAAAACAGCTGAAGTAAAAACTTCAGCTAAGTAAGGTCTGAAGCAGATGACAGTTTCTTGAATGTGACTGTTTCCCCACCATTTGCCTTTACATGTTCCTTTGCTCAAGAAGATTGTACTACTTTCATCGATGATATACAGATCAGAAATTTTATCAGCAGCAATAACCAGCAGAACTATTTGAACTGACATGATGGCACATGCCTGAAATTCCAGAATTTGGAAGGTTGAGGAAGAAGGATTCTGAGCTCAAAGCCAGGTGAGGCTACATAGTGAGTTCCACAGTAAAACATGGCAAAATGGTTTCAAAAATAAATAATAAATGAAAAACTAACTAAATAAATGACTTCTAAAGTATACTGAGTGTCCTGAATGACAAAATATCAATTGAAGAAGTGATATCTCAAAAATCGGTATCTTAAAAGAAATTGCACAGTAAAACTGAATCATGTGGCCTGAAATCAGAAAGAGCCTTATTTATAAAAGAAGATGGATTTCATATGGCCATTCACAAGAGCCCTAAGAAGTTGGTCAGAAAGGAACATAGCAAAAAGGAAAAATAGATTTTTAAACTATTAAAATATTAAAAATAGAAACTCAAAAATATATTGAGCTTTTGACAGAATTTGACATCTATTAATAAAAAGTTTCAGCAAAAGAGGTAAAGAAGAAAACTTCCTTAACTCTATAAAAAGAATCTTTACAAATAAAAGAATCCAACTTGCATTATATTTAATGATGAAAGATAGAGAGATTTTCCCCTAGGAAAGAGGTTCTCCTATTCATCATTGTACCTACTACCTTCAGTAATAAAACAAAAATAAAAGAATTTTCACATGAATTGGAAATGATTAGGATTTTCACAGGTAATATCATTTTGTTGTATGCTACTATTATTGGTTAACTTGAACAAATTATTGGTTACTTAGTAAATAGTGAAGAAACATGCAAAAAAGTATTTTCAATACTAATAAATTAATCAAGGATTCTTTAACTCAAGTCCTACACACACAAATCACGCTGCATCTAAGTTTTGGGATAAGCTATTTGAAACCCAATTTTCAAAGTAATACATTTATAACAACTATAAAGCCCAATAGTGAATATTAAGAGGTCTAAATAAATGGAAAGCTAGCTCAAATCTATGCATTTGAACATTAAACGTAGTAAAGATATCATTGTTCCCTTAAATAATCTCATATACTATATTCCATTTAAATTTCCAGTAGAATTTTTGGTCCTTATGATTCCACCTTAAATTCACAGGAAAATTTAAATGAGCTTTAGCAAACAAAACAGTTTTGTAAGAGTTGAGATGAAGGAATGAGGCTTATCTACTTTAAGATTCATTCTGAGGCTACACTAATCAAGACTGCAGAATTGCCAAAGAATGGGAACATCAATGATTGTAACAGAAGAGGCTGTCCAGGGTAGATCCTCACAAATGGCCAATAATTTTTAAAAAGGTACGGATACAGTTCATTTCAGAAGCAAACTATGACTTACATTTTACACTTTATACCACACACACATACACACAAACACTCACAGACGACACACACACACACACACACACACACACACACACACATACACTTAAATTAAAATCACAGACAGAAGTGCAAATAAAGAAACATTGTAGAAATAAAACTAGTAGAAAATCTTCATCAATTGATCTTAGGCAGAGTTCTCAGACATGATCTGAAAGTATGCTTGAAAGAGGTGTTTAAAAAAAAAAGAATTGGACTCCATTACATTGTATTTTTGATTTTTCAAAAGATATTGGTAACAAATGGTGGTAGGCTACCATGAGTGAATACTTAATAATCTCAACTGCATAGTGTGCAAATGTATAAAGAACTATGGACACTAAACATCACTAAATCAGAAAACACTTGAAGACACTAATCACCATGTACATTATATTGATGGCAAATGGACATATAAAAAGCCATTCACTGAAATTGGTAAATGGGGAAATATAAATTACAATTATAATAGAACATTGCTATATTTGCTTTGATGACAGTTAAAAGTTAATAATGCTGAAACCAATTGGGAACAACTAAACTTCGTAAATTTAGGGAGGAATATATAATTGTACAGTTATTATTTTTTTTGCCACTCCTGGGGCTTGAACTCAGGGCTTTGGCATTGTTCTTGGACTTTCTCAAGGCTAGCATTCCACCACTTGAGCCACAACATCACTTCTGGCTTTTTCTATGTATGAGGTGTTGAGGAATCGAACCCAGAGCTTTGGCATACTAAGCAAGCCCTCTATCACTAGGCCATGCTTCTGGCCTGTACATTTCACAAACACTTTAGGAGAGTTTTTAAAATTATCATCACCACTACTACTAACTGTCATTACTATATCTTTGGCAGTCCTGGAATATGAACTCAGAGCTTCATACTTACTCAGCTGGTACTCTCCCAAGCTTTCAGCTTGGTGTTTTGCTAGTTATTATGGTGATAAAAATCAAGTGGACTTTCCATATTTTCCTCAAAACAAAATCCTCTGGATCTCATCCTCTTTACTACCTAGGATTGCAGTCACATTAACTGTCATCCAACTTGGAAGATTCTTTTTTTAATGTAAATGTATTTTATTAGATTTTTATCGTAATTAATAGAAGTGTTACATTATATTCATCAGATAGAAGATGCATTACTTCACACACATTGATACCCCTTCTCATGTTTTTGTTCCCATTTCCTTCCCCTTATCCTCCCACATCTTGTTTTTCCCCCTTCCCTATCCTATTTCAAATAAAATGTATTATTTTACTCAAAATTTCTACTTTCAGGAATTTACTCCAAAGGGATTATTCTCACAAGAAAATGTGTGCAAGCATACTTATGGATGCTTTCCTTGCCAACAACTGAAAAAAAAATAGCTTGCTTGCTTGCTTTCGTTTTTTTTTTTTTTTTTCTTTAAGTGGGTCACAGTGCTTGAACTTGGCCTGGGTATTGTCCCTGAGCTTTCAGCTCAAGGCTACCGCCTTACCCTTGAGCCAAGCCCCATTTCCTACCCATTTTCTAGAGGTTAGTTGGAGATAAGAGTCTCAGGTCCTTTTGTGCCTGGCTTTGAATCTTGATGCTCAGATCTCAGCCTCCTGAATAGCTAGGATTACAGGTGTGAGCCTCGGTGCCTGGCAAAGCCAGTTATCTTTCAACAGATAAATCAACATACACATGTGAAATAAGAAACTAGCTTAAAAAAATTACAATGAGTCAAAAACTGGTGAATCTCAGAAGTGGTTTGTTAAATGACCAAACCAACTTCCTGCCCCCCCCATGCACACTGTACAATCCAATTTATAAAATTTCAACACTGTATTTTTAAAAAAAATAATGAAGCAGTGGATCCCAGAGGCTTAGGGGGAGGAACACTGATCATTCTTTTCTCTAAGGAAACTCTTCTGGGAGATAGCAGTGTTTAGTGCCTTGCTTGTTTCATGAAATTTCATGAAACTACACATAAAAATTCACAGAACAGTATAGTTTGAATTGATCATCTTATTGTATATTAATTTCACAGAACAAATAATACCTAAGATCTATCTAGTATGAGCATCTGTACCCCATGCATGCTGAATTCTTTCCTGCCTTCAATAAAATAGTTATAAAATATATATTCTCTTATTAAATATTCTCAGTAAAGAGTATTTTGAACTTGTCTTTTGACAAGTTAATGATACAACTTTCTAAATTTAGGTAGAAAGTCTATATTCATTTGGATAGGATATACATGACTTGACTATGAAGATCTATTTGGCCACATTAGGTAACCAGATAACTTGAGGAATGTAGTAAAGTGTCACCTTAATTACAACTTACTTAACCTCCATTTCATTTCTGCTGAAGATCACTTTTTATTAACTAATACAAGTTATATGGGTGGGGGGGAATATTTTTTCTCTTATGATTTTCCTATTCTCTCAGCCATAAAATGAGTTCTTAAAGATATGTGACTGCCATATACTATAGAGCAGAAGCTATCTTCTTAATGCAGCAAGAAACATGGAGGGATAACAGTGACCAGTGTTCCATGTTCAGAAAGGATAATGATTTTTTTTCATTAAGTAAATACGCTGTCAAATTGATTCTATATTTGGAATTGGTTTAATAGCATGCCTGAAAAGATATGCAATGTAAAGTGATCTGCTTTGAAGAGATATTTTGTAGGCAAAACAATTGTCAACAGTAATTTCACAAAGCTAGTGATAAACTGATAATACAATCCAAGATATTTCTTACATGAAATAAGGTTTGTAAAGTTCCCTCAGTTAATAACAGCATGACTTCAATGAGAACTGTTGTAACTAAAAAATATTATGCATGACATGATTATGATATGAAATTATAATAACTAGATATAAGTGATATGTTTGAGGAAATTTCTTGGACTTCCATATGATAAGACATATATAGGATGAGGAAGAGAAGTCTCTCATTTTTAGTGAATTCTAAGGAAAAAAAATCTCAGAATACTAGTCTTCAATTGCATCCTGCGAAAGGAAGAGATAAGAATAATGTGAGCAATGGAAGCTGGATTCCACGGTTAGCTTTTTACTCCCATAAACACTAGCTAGGTAAAATGTTAGTAGAATTCAATTTGTAATTAAGGACTCACAGTCTAGTAATAAATAGACAAACAATAATCTAGATGCTTCATTTGGCAAGGTTTCCTTACACTATCTGTTATGGAAAAGAGAACAATCAGAACAATCAGAAAGAAAGAATTTGACACACATCATACAGCTCTGGTATTTTATGCATGTGTTAAATACAAAAAGGATTACCCTCTGGTTGCAATATAGAAACCAAAAATGGTTCCATTGTGAATGAATCGACAAAAGAAGACATAACGAATAAAAATGAAAGTGGACCTTTAACTCTGAAATTATCATGAAGAGATAGATCAACTTACTTCACAAACTAATTTGGGGCTGAAGTGGAGTAAACAAAACCATTTTGTCTAGAAAGCAATTGGCTGTAAATATGTGTTAAATCATAATACAGGTCCAGGTAAATTTGGATGTTCAATGTTCTGATATAAGGGAATGAAAATTTAAGGGGGAAAATATCCCTTTGAATTGGGTACATAGGTTGATTGCAGACATTGATGTGAAGAGCTTGAAAACAAAACAAGTTGAACTTTTCCTTTAATTCAAAGGCATTGCTTTCCACATTGATAGCAAACATTCTTTTTGCAGCAGACTAAACACAAGGGAGTGTTAAGAGGCAAATAATTCACGTTAAGCCTTTTCATACCGACATTGCTTCTGATAGTATTGCCTTCAAAAGAAAATATGAGATGGTACTTTCTACATTGCTGAAGTAGGCAACGACATTTCAAGCCACTACTTATAAAGTTATCTGACAGCACCTATGGCTTTGGAATTTTTAAAGTACATGAAGTATAGCAATAACTGTGTTTATCAGTGGTTTGCAAAATAATGCATTTTATACAAGCGTGGTGTGGTAGACATATGTGTTTTGTTACTAAAGGCATAATAAAAACATTAGATATTCTCACCACATTGAGCAAAAGCCAGTGTTCCTTTAAATTAAAACTTGGAGGATAGGAACAAGCTATAACTTGCATAATAAGATTTTGAGATTACTGCTGAATGAATCTAAACTATATTTAAGGCTATCTAGCTATCTATTAAAATATCTTGCAAAGGTTAGATATTTATCATTGATATTGCTTGATTTAGCAACTTACAAGCAGGACTTTAATTATGTATTTTAGAAACCTTATGGGAGGGGGAACCATAACTTGATAAGAAGAAAGAAAATTGAGACAATCCAAAGGTAAGATGAATGTCATTTGTTATTTAAAGGAGAGCAGGAAGCAGAGAATGCTAATTCTCTTGCTGAATTACTGTATCGTGAAACCAGGGACTATATAGCTGTCATAAAAATTCAAAAACACTTGCTTCTTGGCAACAGTATAATATTAGTATATTTTATAGGATAATATAGTAATTAATATAATAGTATAATATAAGCAGATGTCTTAATAAAGAAAACATTCTTTGGGGCTACTATACCAATATCTGGCTTCCTGCAGTACTCCAACTCTGCAGTCCAGCTCTAACCAACACAGCCCTTCACTTTATGGCTCGGTGGAGGAAGCACCACTGAATTTTGAGAAATTGTAAATTTCTCAGGGAGACTTACGTCTCTGGAGACTCCAGTTTCTTCCCTTCATGCTCTTTTTCTTTCTCTAAAAGTACTGAAAGATTTTTTCCCCCACTAGACATAATATCTAATACTAGATCTAATACAGATGTACCTCCAGCATTAAGAACTAAAAGGTTACCTGTGGCCAGTTAAAATGCATTTCAGCTCTGAAATAGCTTCTCACCAAATGAAGATAGAGGAAAGGAGAGGGATAAGTTGGTGACAATAGTTTACTTACTGCTGGTATGAATACTGAGTCTTTGGGTAGGTATATTTTCTTTATAGTTTCTTTTTAATTTTAAGAAACTAGCTAATAATCTGAGGGAAAAGCTTACAAATTAAATGATTTAGAATCAAACCAATTTTCAGCTTAATTCATTTAGCAATTATTGGCATGCTTTGAAAGTGTACTGCACTGAATCTAAATGTGTCTTTCTAATGTTCTCGTGTACAATGTATAGTGAAATATACAGAATATACTTTCATATATTAGGATCTCCAAATTAGTATTATTCATTCTTCTCAATTGCTGAATTAGATGTAGTGGAGGTATTGTCACGTAGCTTTAATAGAAAAGTTCTGTTAAGTGACTTTAGCTCTGTACCATACACCAAATTCATTATAAAATGTAAATGTTTCTAGAGGTGGCCAATAACTGGCAATTGCCCTCTTCCTCTCTGAAGCAATGCCCAAAAATAATGAGCCATTCTAATAGTTTCAGAAATAAGTTGATGAGAGAAACTAAGTTGCCTTGAAAATACTGCCCCCTCTCACCTTGGGATTGGTCTTGGAATTTGAACTAAGAGCTTGGGCATTGTCTCTGAGTTTGTTTTTTGTTCAAAGTTAGCTCTGAACAACATTTCTAACTTTTTTGTGGTTAATTAAAAATGTTAAAAAATGTTTTATAGACATTTCCTACCCAAGCTGCCTTTGAATTGAAATCTTCAGATCTCAACCTTCTCAGGAGCTAGGACTACAGACTGAGCCAAAGGTACACTGCTTTGAATACACATTTTAGAAAGAGTTACATACAAACACAAATAATATCACATCTAATAAAAATTTATAATGAATTTGAACTTCCATATTTCTATATATTTATGTAAGATTATCCACATCTACTGATTATATAAACTAGAGTTTTAGTTTTATGAAAAGAATATTGTCTATTTCTTATTAAATACTCTGGGTTTAACTGTGTGGTTGCTTATCATCATTATATTCCTATACATTGTCAAAATAGGCACTTTTCCAAACTTACCTTATAAATACAAAAGAAATTTAAGATGCTGCCTTTAGCTAATCATCACAAAAAATTTCCAGACCAAAAAAAAAAAAAAAAACAAAAAAAACCCTCAAGGTGAATCAAATGTATGCACAATATACTCTGTTTCACTTTATCAGTTTCGTTTTTTCAAAATACACTGACATTCAACACATTACAGATGTAGTGTTTGGAGGAACATAGCTAACCAATCTTGATTTTCAGAATAGGAATTAATTAGTCAAAAGGTGACATCAACTATCACTTCAAAATGGATGACATTTTGAAAATAAAAAATAAATAAACACTCCAATGTCCAGTGGTTTTGTGTTAAGAGTTTCAAATAATCAGTTTTACAGGTATGTTGAAATTTGTAATTTAAAAAATAAAGCGAGAGGCAGAGGAAGCTCAATGGGAACTGGTCTGATAAATCAAATTGTCTAAGTTTTTAGTTCCTTATGGTTATAAATAATAATTACCCTAACCAGCTAATTAATCAATGTGTTTTATTGTGGCTAGCAAATAAATACTTTGGGAGGATTTTCAAGTCTGTAAATTTGCTAGCTTTTGGTTTTTAGTTGTTTTTTTAAGACAAATAATGTAAATGTTTACAGTTCTAAATAGTTCAACTGTTAGGTTTTGATTTCTCCTTTCAAAACAAAATACTAATTTGGAGAAAAAAAGCAACTGCAAACTTACAAAAAATGTAATTACTATTAGAATCAATAGCATCTTTAACATTAAAAGAAAAACTAATTTATAGCTATCTGATTTAAAATATATGATTCAATGGAAATAGCATTTTTTCAGTAAGCAGTCACACTTGAAAACTAAACAAAGAAAATTAAAGTGTCTTTAACTAATGTTCATATTGTAATGATTAGCTGAAATGAAATATCTCTGCTTACTAGAGTCACATAATACCTAATTCAATACCTCACTCTACCATACTTTTGAAAGAATTTACTTCCAAAAATTTTTCCTGTAAATGAAGGATTCTTCCTTAATGACCATCACTTCATGATGCAAGTGATCTAAATCCTTCTGTAACTAGATCTGAATTATAGACAATTTGACTCTGTTAAGAAGTACCTATAATAAGTATGGTACAACATATTTCTACATAAAAAGAAAAAGAAAAAATGGATGGAATATTGCTAACAATATTTCTTGTAAGAATGTTTGGCTCCTGACCCATAGTATTTGAAAATCTAGTTCTATCAGAAGTCAGCCCTGCTCATTAGCTTCCACGTGGGCCTTGATGCCTTGGAGACTTGGTACAGAGACTAAACTGGTGAGACAGACAAATGCGAAACTTTGGAAGATCAACTCTCATATTTTACCATGTAATTAAATTTTTCTCTGTTCCTTCTACAATAAAGAATTTTCATATTATGTACTCTGATTAATTAGGATATAGGTAACAACATCCCCATCTCTCCCCCCAATCCTGAAAACCTCACAATTCATTTTCTTTCTCTGTAAGGCAGAGAACAGAGAGACCATTCATGGGAAGACCAGAAAAAAACAAACAAATAAACAAATGAACAAACAACAACAACAAAAAAGCATGCATTCACACATGAAGTCTCCCGAAGTGTATGAGAAATCTTTCTAGGGTGCATGTAGGATAAAATAAGTACCCATTCTTTCCTACTGACACTGTTCACCAGTTCCTGGTTATGCTACATAATTTGCTCCATATGGCCAAGGTACAGTACTCTTTAATCCTTAATTTTCTCTTAACTCTTTTACAAAGTAATCTTGCCATTGTATTGTAGCATTTCCAATCCATTATTTCAATCTCATCCGAAAGGACCATTGTAATTGTTTTTGTTGTTTTAGGGAAGAAAGAACAGAAGAATGTGGAATCTGTAGAAGGTTAACTGGAGTCTCCAAAATGAGTAATTACTATAACACAGTTTTTTGGATTCTGTAATTTTGCATGCTATCATTTGATTTATGTTTCATCAAACTATTGTGTCTACTTCATTTCCTCTTCTGTTCTTTGTTGCTTATCACTATTATATATAGTTTACAGATTTATTGTTCTTATCTGAATAAGGCTAGTTAATAAATGATTCCCTCAGAGATCCAACACCAGGCCAGACTCCATGGAATAACTTTGTTCTTGTAACCACTAACAACAATTAAAAAGCAACAAAACAATGAAGCTACAGAACAGTTTTGCTCATAATGAAAGAATTAAAACCAATTCAATGATTACATTTGACAACGCTTTGCTCTTTCCAAGATATCCTAAATTCCGAAATACTTCTACCACACAGGACAAGTGAAGGTAACTGCTTCAGACAATTCCTGCAGTCTTGAGTTTGAGAGAGCCTGTGGCATTATGTTGTACATAGGCGCCAGCAGTTATTCACTTTCAGTGTACAGAAGTCTATAACTAGACTTACAGTCTAAGACCTGAGTTGCAGTATTTAACAGTATGTATGCTGATGTGCTGGTATGCTACTGACTCTTCAGCAAACACATGTCAATTCTAAGATGTCAAATGGTGTGAGGAATAGTGGGTTTACAACAAGAACTCTGAACTCTGGGTCAGAAGATACTAGTTTCTGGTTGGCTGTCTCTGCATGAGCAGGAACTCTCAATTTAATTGCCTTATTAGAAACAAAGCACGGATGAATTTAGATGTGATTGTGTGTGCCCACATCTCTAATATTCATTGCCTTACAACAATTCCTTTGTAGAATGACTTCTTCCTTTTATATCTGGCATAAACGTATCTTTTCACTGTGACTCTATGCTCAAAAAGCAAAATTCGTTAAGATTTAATGATATATTTTTACTTAAGAATTGACTCTCTGAGCTTAAGAATTTAAAGATGTCAAGAGACCAATTTGTGAAGACATTCTACCCCAAATCTGTGATTTAAACACATGTTCATTTAAAATGAAAGAATAGAGGACAAAAATCTGGCTGAGATAATTAAATGACAATTTTCAATATAATAGTCATTTCAGTAAAAATAATAATAATAATTATGGGTATTCTGGAGTAAAATTCATTTCTTACATGAAATTTCTTACATTATATTACATTTCTTATATTAAATCAATTGAAATAGGATTTTTCAAAGAAATATATCTTCATATAAGTGCCCAAAGTTTACCTGCTGCAAGTTTCATGTAACTTTTATCTTTATGGCAACAGTCAGATGTTAACGTGTATTCGATATCTAAGGTTTAATCTATTCTTTATTTTAATAATCACATTTCATCTTCAATTGTTAGAACTGTCACAGGAGTAGCAAGGAATTCCATGTCTTACTTTTTAAAAATGCAAAAAAAGATTTCCCAAACATTGAAACACCTTTCCCTGCACTGAAGATCTGTCTTTATTTTTTTTAAGCAAGAATCTTGAGAATA
Source organism: Megascapheus bottae (assembly GCF_031878675.1). NCBI lineage: Eukaryota > Metazoa > Chordata > Mammalia > Rodentia > Geomyidae > Megascapheus > Megascapheus bottae. The sequence goes on from NC_143519.1 coordinate 35,572,750, forward strand.
AAACTTCAGTACTAACAACATGTCTGTGGAGAATAACTCATAAACAGAATCCCATCATTTAAAGAATACAAGAAGCAACATTACTGTCATGAAAATGTTCCTATGACATGTTTATATAATTTTAAGTGAAATATAGTTTTAGATTTTATGTTTAGCATATAAGACTTTTTGCAAATATAGATGAAAATATGGAACTGTATGCAGATTCCCAATTTTTTTTCCATTCCCTTTCACTGTCCCATGTTTTGTAAGTCCTAACAACTTCATGTTTTAGAAAGGTATATATTATGTGTTTTTCACATCATGAACTTGATTTTGATGAGCAAAAACTGATGTAACATTTCAATATTAAGCATACTACTGTCATCATGAGGAAATATGTTAATATTCATATTAAACAGAAAAAAGACTACAAATAACCTTGAATCTTTTGAAACCAGAGAGTTCTGGAATTTCTAGTTGGAAAGAAGGAATTGCAGGTTTACACAACAAAAGGTTAACAGTGGCTACATTTGCATAGTAAATTATATAGGCAATTAAACTGTATAAATGCAACTTGCTCTATCCACAGCCCACAATTATGTTGCAGTGAGTTCTAACTATACAGCAGACAATTTAGGTAAGTTTCTTTTCAGTTGACTATTTGCATTGAGAACTCTTCTTTTACTAGGGACAAATATAAGTCAAAAAATACAAGACAAATAAAAACAACCAACACCTTGCAGTTTCAATGCAAAAACAGACCAGATTTTGAGAGTGCTACCCTTTTTCTTTCCCAAAAGCAATGTCTCTTTGCATTATAAAAGTATAAGCACACACACACACACACACACACACACACACACACACACACACACACACCCCAGAAACCAGGAGTGAGTGGCCCTGCAGGCAAATGCAGGGGATTTATTACTGGAGTCTGACTACAAATCCCCAGTTCAACACCAGAGTAGATGAAACCCAAACACATGAGACTCACAGTGTTTGAGTCAGAACTACATACTCAGGAGGCACCAAGTCTCCATGGGGTATCTGTGTGGAGGGAATCTGTCACTGTGTAAAATCCTGAGTCCAAAGATCTCAAATATATTCATCTTAACTGTACAGAAAGACATATTCTTTATAGGTCCTTAGATTTTATTCATTTTTGAGTCCCTTTCTCCCTTATGCATTGGCATATGTTTGTATAAATATAAGATATAAACTCGTCAATTTTCCCTAAAAGAAATACAAAGTTAAAAAAGTAAACAAAAGGTTTTTTTCCTGATAGCTTTCTTTCTTTTTTTCTTTCTTTCAAAATAGAGAAATTAGATGATGATCTACACCTTGAAAAGCTTTTGTTTTCTTCTTTCTGTGGAAATGTATGAACTCACTGAAGTAGACTCAGGTAGATCATAAAAGTTATATGCATAACATAGCAAAAACAAAGTACAAAAGTCTTTCACGAGTCTAATTTGATTTAAGAATCCTGATAGCCTTTTTATCCCCTGAGATGACAGCACATCAGAAATATAACATAGAGTACCCAGTACCGTACTGCATAAATAGCTCAAGCTGAAAGCATAACAATAAGCTCTTTTTCCATTATTGCAGAACCAATAAATAAGCATAATGAAAATCATGACACATTATTACATTACTTTGTATTGCTTCTATTCATTTAAAAAAAACAACAGATGAGTGCATTTAAAATAATTCCACATGTCAAATGACAGTAAGCTCTGTAATCAAGATGATGCTAAAGAGAATGATAGTAGGAAGCAGATGCATGGTCTTATATGGCTTATATCAAGATTAGACTGGAAGTACAAGAGATCTGAGCAATAAGTACTTCACACTAAAATGGTGATAGCATAGTATCCAGAACATTTACACCATTCACTTCTACTATGTGTTTACTGATATCATAGAGTCAATAAAAAAACAAATTAAAAAGCTTTAGAAAAAAGTATCTCTGTCAATTAGCCTTTGGATGAATTCTCCTGTTTCCGTTTTTCTCTTGATTTAATAGACTAGATTATATTACCAGCAGTGGCTTGTGAATAAGGAATATTTGAATCTTATTAATGAGCTATGCTGCCAAAATAATCAGCTTCATACTTAACAAGTTTCTAAGTATTTAGGAAAGCTGTGAAATGGGATTATAAGGTTAAACTGTGTACATCTGGCTTGCCACTACATAAATACTTCAGAATTTGATCTCCAGGGCTAAAGAAACACCTGTCTAATCATGAGTCTTTTCCAGGTTACATGAACTTCACTGAAGAGTGCAGTGTACAAATGCTGACAAGAAATCTTGGATAATTTGCATAATGCACTTTGTATGCTGGGCACATACTTTTAAATCATATTTTGCCCTTCTAAGTGAATACATACCAGGCATTCTAGAAAGATTCTATGCTATCATACTTATGATGACAAAGAGTCAAGGGTACCTAAAATTTCAAGACTTAAAATAACCACCTGAAATACTTGCACTGATACTTTTCTTATTCTATGGAATGGAACTTTCATGTAATTAGCTACTGCAGTTATAATTTTAGTATTCTGGAACCAATGGATAATTAATGAGAAGTAGGTGTTCGTGCATAGAATAACAGTGAGAACTTGAGCAGTCATTCTAGTTAATAGAAACCTTAATGAAGTTGGAACATCAGTTGCTTTTAAACAGGTTCAAGATTAAATAACTGTGTTGATTCTGTTAAATATACACTAGCCCATTAAATCTGATTTTAGTTTCTCAAATTTTGTTCCAAAAAGAAATTAGGCTAGAAATTCACTGAATAGTGCTCTTATCAATTTACTTACAGTGTCCAACTTGAAAACCCAGAATTTGAAATCACAGCCCAAAATGGCAGCTAAAGGTTATTGGCTCAAATTTCTAATTATATTTCTTGGGAGCAGATGTGTGCAATGAAACCTAATGATTGAATTTGAAATGCTTTCATGCACCTTTTATTTGTTGACTCTACCATACTGTTCCAACAAGATAATAGGTTTATTACAATTAACCAAGTGAAATAGTATCTTTACATTCTAATTATTTATATCCTATGACTTTACCTGGGGATATTGAACCAGAGTACCTTTCTTTCTCACACCACTATACCATTTCCATCACGTCTCCTACACATGCATTTGAAAGCTCCACTGTATAATATGATTAGGAAGCAGACATTTCCCTGAAGATCTGATTTCTCTGGTGAAATCATGAGTATTTGACACAAATACCAGGATGACATTCACTAAGATTTAGTGGGAAATATCAATAAAAATGACTGAAAAGAATTTGTTGACTAAGTATGAGCCTGAAAGTCATTTCACTATCATTATATGAAGAACAAATACATTAGCCTACCCTTGATTTCTATACCATAAATATAGAAAAATAATTTCAAGAAGTAAAAGGATATTATAATTTCATATTTCAGGAGAATCACAGGGAGGATTTTTATCTTTATTGAATCATGCCAGCTTATACTCCTGTTCAATGCACAAAATGATGGAATCAGAGTTTTGAAGTATATTGTATTCCATTTACATAGAAGAATATCAACATTTTGATTCTTAAGATATATACAAAGTCTATGTTAAAAGAAATTGAAAACAATATTTTGCAAAATATTAACTAAGATACCAGCCTCTTGGCTACTGAGTTCTTGGATACATGTATATGTGTATACATATATATTTTATACAAATATATATCACAGATATAAAATAAAATATTAATATAAAGCAAATTACCCTCTAGGATGCAAGAAATTAAAGATCAGATGGCAAATATGACAGGAATTGAGCTAGTACAAATCAATTTGAGTTATTAATAATAATTGCTTTCCTTTTCTTTCAGTATTACATGTTTTAGACACACATTTCAAATCCTTAAAGGACATTTGAAAGCTTAGGAACAGGCGATATTTTTTAAGACTATACACTTTGATTTTAAAAAAGAAAAGGCTTAGTAACACTAGCAGTGAATTTGCAAAGCGCTCAGGCTTCTACCACCATTACTTGAAGGTTGCATGTGTAGTCGTCATCCAAGATGTATTTTGTTAAGGAAATAAGCCATGAATAATTGTTTAAGAAAAAGTAACATATTAAGAGAAATGAATACAATGCATACAGATTTTGTCTGGTCAAGAAGTGGTAGGTAGAATAGCTATTGAGGCACAGTGTACTCTTGTAATAATATTGTGCCAGGACGTATTCTGTCGCTCTGGAGGAATTTTTCCTTTGAATTGTGTGTCTCTGACTGCTAATATGCTTTTCTTTAAAAAAAATTAGCAAACATTTCTGGATCAATTTACAGACAGACTTATTAAGAAAAGGAAATGGATATACTGAGAATTCTTTATTTTATAGAGTAATCTTATGTAATATTTAACCCTACTAGTTTAAACTCTCAAAATTTTTGTATTAGATATGAACATTAAAATAAACTGTAAATATAGGAGACATATTCCTGTGTTCCTTTTCATTTATTTATTTAATGTATTTTTGTTTCTTCACTTCTTAATCTAGGCTACACTGGCAAATGAGGATTCATGGTTTCTTTTTACCTTTATTATTATTTTTTATTTTTTATATATTTTTTTATTATCGAGGTAATGTATAGAGGGGGTTAGAGTTACGTTCGCCAGATAGTAGGAGAATTACTTCTCATACATTGATAGCCCTTCTTATGTTTTTGTTTCCATTCCCTTCCCTCAACCCCTCCCAATCATTGTATATATATTTATTTGTTTATTTGAAATAGGAAAAGTAAGGGGGGAAACAAGATTTATTATTATTACTATTATTATTATCATCATTATTATTTTGGTGATTCATGGAGCTTGAACTTGGCCTAGGCGCTGGCCCTGCGCTTTTCGGCGCTAGGCTATCGCTGGACCCTTGGGTCAAGCCCAACTTCCCATTTTCTAGAGGTTAATTGGAAATAAGAATCGCAGGTTCTCGGGACCGGGAGTTTGACCTAGTGGTTAAAGTGCTTGCCTAGCATGCATGAAGACCCGGGTTCGATTCCTTGGTACCACATACATAGAAAAAAGCTGGAAGTGGTGCTGAGGCTCAAGTGGTAGAGCTCTAGCCATGAGAAAGTCCAAGGACAGTGCTCAGGCCCTGAGCTCAAGCCCAGGACTGGCAAAAAAAAAAAAAAAAAAAGAAAAGAATCGCAGGTTCTTTTGTGCCTGGACTGGCTTTGAACCTTGATCCTCAGATCTCAGCCTCCTGTGTGGCTAGGATTACAGGTATGAGTCATTGCACCCGGCTTTTTTCCTTTATTATTGTCAAGGGATTAAACGTATACTAACACTTATCTATATCCCCAGCACAAAATAGACATTGCGTGTGTGTGTGTGTGTGTGTGTGTGTGTGTTCTAGAAAGGGGACTTGAACTCAGGGCACAGTTACTGTCCCTTAGCGATGTTACTCAGAACTGGTGCTCTGCTCTACCAATTGAATCGTTGCTCTTCTTCCAGCTTTTTCTGTAGTTAATTGCAGAAAGGAAAGAATCTCACAGATATTCCTGCTCAAGCTGGCTTTGAAGCTTAACTCCCTTATCTCAGACACTTGATTAGCTATCGTGACTTCATGGTACAGCAGAGCCCAGATCAATAAACTTTCAATGTAATTTTTTAAAACTCATTTTATTTGGGGCATTTTATTCTAGGAAATCCCTGTATCATCTGATATAGAGTTTGCAATTTAACTTAAAATTCAGATGAATCGCATTTAAATCCCAAATAGCATAAAAGGAAAAATCACTTATGATGAATTGCTTTTAGAATAATTAATTTATTGAATTAATGATTATAAATTTAAAAAATCCTGCCAAAATGAGGCACTGCTTCCAAAAACAATAAGAAAATGAATTGCAGGATATTGCTGTGAATACTGGGTCGATTTCTCAGTGTGGGCATGAAATTTTCATTACCACAAAATAAGAGTCTAAATTTTATAAATGACTGACTTTAAATGTGTACATATATGTCTATGTACACATGCATATTGCCAACACAATTTTCTCTCCCACTTACATATATCATATGTTAGGTACCAGAAATATTAACTAATAAAACTGTGCATCAACAAATAAAAGTATATGTAAATTTGAAATGACTTTTATAGCTTTGATAAGATTTCATTATTTTTAACCATGACACAGGAAGGAAATATATACACTTTATGCGGCTTCCCCATGAATATAAGCATCTTAAAAAGTAGTGAAAATGTAGAAAGATGAGTACATTCAATTGTTACTTATTTTCTAGACCTGAGTGAGATGGCTTTCAGAAATTGATGCAACATCCGAATTGCATACTTTTAATATAGAATAAGTGATAAAAATAAAGGGAAATATATGAATATACACCACCATAAAAATATTGTATTTTGGCATACTACATACATATCCGTGTGTATGTGAGTATATATTCTTGATGTGCATAATATGAAGAACTAACCTGAAAACTTATTCACAAGAACTATGATCACCTATTTTTCTATTCATTAGTGATATATCATTACATATTATAATTTTGATATAGCTACCAGAAAAGTACCAACAAAAGTATCAAAACATGGTACTTTCAAATAATTTGTGTCAATATGCCATGTACCTTTTGTGAATGAGTGAGTGTGTACTTTCTCTTAGATTGTTACCATTGTCAAGCATTAGCATGTATACAATTGGTTATAACTAAAAATCATCTAATGAAATAAGTCATGTATTCCTCACTAAGAATTCCTATTTTAGAGCAATTATTATATATCACAGATTGTGCTAAGTACTCAATTACAGTGAAAAACAAGATGGCTTCTGTCATTTAGTATTCTGTTATATACATTTCTTTAAGACAAAGTAACTTGATCTTGCTAATAGTTTAAAAACTGATCCACAGGCTGAACATCATTCATTGTTTTGTGTTCAGATCAATTACATATTTATCAGGAATGGTGTTGCCAGAGTACCATCAGTACAACCAAAAAAAAAAAAGGTGAATGGATAGCAGTGAGGCTGGCTCTTATTATAGATTTGACATCCATAGCCACTATCTTTCTCTTCCTTCTCTTAAGTCCTTGGGTGTTAAGTAGCTTTGAGATCAATCATGAAATTACCTCCACCACTTCTATCTACTAAGACAGTATTTTACCACATTCTTTTTTCACTAGCTACGTTAAGCCTTACTTTCTCAAAATTTCCAAATGATTCTGCCTGTGTTTTACTTCAGATTTAACCAGGCCACAGAGGAGTATGATGGAAAACATTATTGTATTCCTTTGCTGAGATGTTACATGTCAACTTTTTGCCCAGGGCAAAATTTAATGACTGATTTGTGGATCTTTATTTCTACATATTTACTATAGAAACAACTGACATAACCTTCAACCAGAGCAAACAGAGCTACTCTAATAAGCAGGAGACACCAAACCTCAAAATGCGTAAGGAACAGAAAGATCCTGGCAGGAATTAATCTACCATTTTCACACATCTGCCCAAGGGAGGTATTGTAATTGCAAAAATTTACTTCAAGACTGCTGAGACTCATAGTAATTATGTTTCTTTTTTTTTAATAGAAATAGCCACAGGTGGTAACAAATTGGGTTTGGAGATGGGGAACTGGGCATGCATTCTAACCCAAATTACTATGTAATTGTCTTGATTATAAAAAATTGTGGGAAGTCTACTGCTAACAGTCACAATGAAAAAGTCTCTTTAAATGTATTCCTAATCTTTGTTTCACTTTTCACTTCTTAGGCATCTTGCTTCATTTGTCGGTATTGGCACACCTGATATCGAAGCCACATTGTAGAACAAGCCTTTGGCAACAACTCTTTAAAATGATGTGACTGTGGTACATATCCATTCCGATGATCATCTAAGGATAAACAATAGCTTTCCTGAGAAGTTCAGGGACTGAAAATTTAGCTAATAATTACTGTGAAAAAATAAAGATATCAAATCCAGCCTGAACAGGACTGTCCTAATTGTTTTTTTTTTCCAGTTTAACTATCAAAAAGCTAAAAATGGAGCTGTGGTTCAAGAAGCACAGTGCTAGCCTTCAATGAAACTCAGCTTGAACACAGGGCCTGAACTCGGTTTATAGGCCCTGAGCTCAGGCCACAGTACCACCACACACACACACACACACACACACACACACACACACACACACACACACACACACCTTTTATTAATGGAATATGAACTCATGCAAATCTAAAAATAATAATTAAAAATAAGTCAAATGATTAAATGTCTTGCTTTGAAACCCTGCAAACAAAATATTCTATATAAACTCTGGTATATTTTTCTGAAAATTATATGAAAGATGTAATATTATTTTATTTCTTTATTCCCTGTATGTTGCAACTCTTTCATCAGATTTGATATAGAAAATATTTCCTTTTGAAATATTTCCTTTCTGTCCCAAAAAACAAAATGAAATCATGTTTTTCCTTCTTAGTACATTTTGCTAAGACTTTAAGCATATTATTTCTCAAATATTCTCCTTTCTCTTTTAACTTTTGTCTCCTGAAAGGGGAACACAGGCAAACTATAGCGAAGGTCTCTCCACACATGTGATTAGGATGTTTGTCTCATGACAGCCAAAAGTGAATTGCATTGTGATAAAAGCACGTCAGCTGAGTTCTGCATATACAATTGCTTTGCAGTTGTGAAAGAAAGGCAAAAATAAAAAAATAAAAACAAAAACAAAAAATGCAAAATGTTCAGTTTCAAAAGAATAGCAGTAAACTGCTGTAAACTCTGCTAGGGGAAAAATCAACAGCTTAGCTTTTAACAAGGGTATTGATGTTGATGGCTGATTTTTATAAAAAGGTAGCATTTGAAAACTGTAGTGTTAGGATTTCAAAATGCATGCTGAAAAATTATATCAAAAATTAAAAATGTAAGAACTAGTATAGGCCATATCAAAAATATGACTTGTTTCAGGATATATCATGAAAATAATAAGAATACTTTAACTCTTGAAAGCACTTTTACCAGCAATAAAATACCTGTTGCATTTCCATTAAATAGAAGGTAGCTATTGGAATTGAGGGCAAACTCAGATTTTTGTTTCTATATATTTTGGCTTGGGTTTTATTTCAGGATGTATGCACATACATATGCATATACACATATATTATAAGTCACCTCTTAAAAAGTACTACTAAAAATGCTGACTGCCAGAGTCACCTGAGATTAGTTATTTACATATGATGTAATCTAAATCCGATACTTAAAATCATGTAGCCTATTGAAATAGCTTGAGCATCTTTCAGAATACCAAGTGTTTATCTTTGTTAGGTGTTATGATAATTTACAAACATATAACCACTGTGATTTTTAAGCATCTAAAAATAGTTATAAATGTGTCTTTCCAATTAATTGAATATTACTATTTAGACTTTCCTACTCTACAAAGGAGTCTTTTGGCTGAGGAAGGGAATACAAAGAAAATTGTCCTTTAAAAGGTCCCTGTAGTGTACTAAATAATTAAGGTCAATCAAAAACATAACAATTTTAAAAAGTATTAAATATTGTTCAGAGAGGGAACTTTCCAGAGCCAAACACAATCTTATGAAATAATAATAATCTGATAAAATAATAATCTTATAAAATACCTTGTTCCTATTTTAGATAATATACATATGATTCACAAGACTATTTTATGGACTGGAGATAAAAGAGAATATGAAAATACAAAGGACTTTAAATATTTCAGAATGACTGAGATACAATACATGTGCAACACCTTTAAATTATTTTAATATATTCCATTCCTCTAATCAGACCAAAGCCTATTTATGTAGATTAGTTACATCTGAAGTTTCATTTATCCAACCTGTATTTATCCTTTGATCACAAAGCTTGTTAACTTAAATAGTCCTTTATTGTTATGATTCATTTTCCCATAATTATGCTGTTTAACTGGCTTATTTTTTGGAATAAATATATGCAAACGCACCAATCATATTCAGCATTGTTATGTGAGATGCTCAATGAACCATAAGAACCATTTTACTACAATAAACTTCCTGAAATAGATCCAGGGCAAGGCCTACCAATTCCAGTAATAAGAGCTTCACTAGGAAGAAGACAAATAGAAGTGTGTTATGTGTATCACAGTAGATTCTGTGACTATCTGAGATCCATTGTATAGTCTTTTCCTGGAAGATCTGGAAGCATATTGAAAAAAACATGGCATCCCTTACTGCCATGGTTTCGCACCTGTAGTTTTACAAGCTTTCTTTTTATCCTTAAACATTATTATCCCAAAATACTGAATGTGTACTTCTGCAGTTGCAAGGTAGCAGTAGCATAATTCTGCTTACTCACTACCCACATTGTTGATGTCATTAAAGACTTCTTTATTATGGATGATTTATCTCAAGAGACCAAAGGACATCAATATATCACTGTCAAAACCATTGGTGAAAGCTATGACTCCCGGTAAAATATGGTTGGTATGCTATTGAAGGAAGTTTCTGCCAAAGTTTCTTCTAGTAAAGTAGGCTGACAATAGATTAGTGTAGGTCTGATGAACTTAGAAAGTGTCTTATAGGTGGGTGGTAGAAGTCACATTATCTTCAAAATGATAGGCAAACTGAACTCTGTGCTCTTAACAATTGCACAATCATTGATTGAAGGAATTTAATACAGAAAATATCACTTCCCTAATGGCTTTACTAAAATATGACTTCAAGGTAATGCCCTGTGGGATTTATTAAACAGAAGTGCCACCGAGGGGAATACATTGTAACGCAATGACTAATATCATAATTAGTAGATGCATTTGTAAGAATTTGCCCACTATTGAGTGTATTGCAAGACTTCCCTACATCTGGGATTTAAGTTTTACTTCCTAACTTGCTTCAGCACAGTTCTAGTGACTTTCTCCTTCTGTCATTATTTCATCATCAGGTTCATACCATGTATTTTAACAGTGCTTCCAGCCATTTTCCCTCCTGCAAAGAATCAGTTGAGGTTGTTTTTTTTCCTCCTCTTTAATCTACACAAGCTTAAGTCTACTGCTCACTGAAGACCCTGTGCCTTAACTATTCCTAAGAACTGTCTTTATCCTATGAATTTCAAATTATTGGAAATGCTAAAATGTTAAAAATCAGAAAGTTTTAATGTATTTTTTTAAAAATATATAACCCCACAGGTTTCTCTTGGCCCACAGAACAATTGCTTTGAGCAAGAAAAGTATTTTTAAAGTTGGCCAATATTTCTGCTTAAGTATTATGTACCTGTACTTCATGTAAACTATGACATATATAACTAACTTTCCAAAAAAGTTTCATTTTAATATTTCTACAAGCATAGAAAAAGTCAATTTTCTTTGCTATAAATTCATGTAGCATTAATCTTAGTAATCTTAAGAAAAACAGATATCTGGTAATTTACATACATTTATTAATGGATATGTTTCGATTGTATTATGTTACATAAGCACTAAGTGAGAAATTTGAAAGCTGAAGCCTGACAGTACTGAAACATAATAAGGCATAAATAACATATTCTAACTAGTAATGAAACTTGAAAGATTTAGAACCTTTCCTCCTAAAAGGCATAGATTTCACAGTTCTTTAAGATAAATGGTATTTGAAGTTGAGTTAAGGATAATTGTGTTTTTACCCCTAGAATGACACTCTTTCCAGGTATTGTAAATAAATTAATAATATGTATTATACACTGACTTTGGAAAAACTTGGGGAAGTATGTTGTGTGTGTGTGTGTGTGTGTGTGTGTGTGTGTGTGTGTGTGTGTGTAGTATTTGCCTAGCTTGAGATGTAATACATAGATTTACTGTCTGTTTCAGAAAATAAATTGTTTTGTAACTAAATTTAGATAGTTGAGATAAGAATTTTAGGGCATTTTTCCTATGATCACAAATAGCCTTAAATAATATATGTGACTAAGAATAGAATGCCAAAACTCCTTGGTATAAACTTAAAAATCATTACATACTTTGAAGCAATATAATACACACAAACATCATAAATGAAATGAAATTTATTCTTACAATTTTGAAAGTCTGATGAATTATCACCTCAAATTAAAATATGATTACCTGTCTGGCATTTGAGAAATACTATTTAAAAACTGGGAACTAATAGACAAAGAATTTGATACCTGATGAGAAGTTATATCAATTAACATTTTTAAAAGAACAATCTTAAGTTTTCTAGGTCATAGAAATACTCTAGTCTTCTTTCCTTTTATTGTGAAAAAAAGTAATGTGAGCTGATACACGCTGGAGTTTAAACATCATAAAGTCACATACAACTAAGATCAAATATAATGGTAAATATAAAATGAAGAAAATTTAAACTCTTCTCCAGAGAAATTTCAAAGACCTAGCGCATGGCTACAGTTGAATTTAACATTTTTACTTTGCTTCTACTATTTCCAAAACATGAGAAGCAAGAAATAAAAATGAAACGAGACTTGATATGTACTCCTGACTTGTGTACTCCTGTGGCACTAAAGTAGAGATGAATTCTACCTTTTCAAAAGACGAGTGTGTAGAACACTTGTAGAGGCATGCAGAAAGATTCTGCTCAGCCTACCAAAATCCTAAAAATTGAAATCATATGGTGTTTATGGAAACCAGTGAATGAGGTCATCAAACAGTGTCTTCCTAGCAGAAAAATTGAGGTGAAATATCTCCAAGCTTGGGAATGACTAAAGAAATCAGTTACACCTTAGACAGTAGTTGCTAAAGAAGTGAGTATACTTCATGCTTTAATTATAGAGTTTGGAAGCTTAGAATCTTGGAAAGTGATCTAAATGAATCTATGTAGTCAAGAATCTCTTGTAATAGGGAAGCAAGAATAAAGAGTCAAGATGTTGTTAATATTAAAGATGATGTTGTTATTAAAGTATTTTTGCCTTTCCCTGTTGCTGGCTTTTATACTATAACATACTTAAATCTCATGTTTTATGTGTTTGAATTGGCTCTAGGCATTTGCCATGAACTTATTTCCTTTATATTGGAAAGGACAGGCAAATATTTCAAAAGAATTTTATTTTCCTAGCAGAAGAGCTCTGAAGGGAACTCTAACATGAATCTTCTGAAGCTGAACTGTAAATCACTTATAAGTATGAATGTATTTGATCATTTTTATTGTAGTAAATCATATTTTGCTGTCTTAAGTCATATTTTGCTGTCATTTGCTGTTTTAAGTCATATTTGCTGTCTTAAGTTATATTTTGCTGTCTTTTAAAAAGACTTGTAGTTAAGCCACACAAAAATTGTGAAAACATGCTCAAAGCTGGGAATCCTCCCATCAGTGCAAAGTCCCGAGCCTCCTTTCCTCTTTTGAAAGAGAACTTCATTGAAAATACCTGTTGCAAAGTTACCTGACACTTAACTAACATGTGATGCAACACAAGAATCAATTGTTCTTAAGAATTAATAACTATCTCTACTTAGTGGTAGATTTCTTATTTAAAGAGGAAGTAATTCATATGAAAATTGTAATGATGAAAGTGCTTTCATATATACATACGAAAATCTATCTTACCACAAATTACATGTTTTTCTTCTTGTATAGCTTTAAAAATAAATGATTTCACTTTAACTTTGTTGAATCAAAATATGCAATTGTAGCTATTTCAGTCACTAGTATCATCTTTGCAAACTTTACAGGCATATCTTCTTTAAGGATCTTGATGAATTTTGATAACAAATAAAATCCCTTTTCATAAATCTTTGGATTTTTTCTGCATGATTAATTTGTGTCCATGTTCAAGAAATGTGCCCTTTCACCCAAGAAGAACTTCTAGAACACTAACTTTCACATTTCAGACTATGTGAAGCACACAGAAGACTTTGTTGCTTACACACATGTCAAATTAAGATGTAATTTGAGTCTTTCAGTCACTGTGTTCCTGGATTTCTGTCATCATACTGCACCAAAGAATTGCCACACAATTGTGAAATGATTTTCAACCTATTTTTTTGTGTGCTCCTGAACAGCACACAAAATGCTGGAAAATGCAGGTGAACCAAACCTAGCAGCTGTTAGTGCAAGTGTGTTTTGTGTAAGAAAGTCTACTCTCCAAAATACACATCCATTTAAGTAGCATGTTTCGTGAACAGGGCATATTACATACCCACACTAATACAAGCACCTGAAATACCATTATGAGGTACCTGAAGACTTTCGTTTAGTCATGATACTGTAGCACAGGGGTTTGCATCACCAATTTGCAAAAGAAAAGAAAAAGACCACTAATTCCCTTATTTATAAAGGAATTATAAGTTTTCAGATAATAAGTAGTCAGATAATAAGTATTCAGATATAGTTAAATCATTTTAAAATGAAATTAGCATGTAGGATTTTGCAAAGCATCTCTCAGTGGACTGCAATCACTCAATAGAGGGGGGAAAGCAGCTTATTTTAGCAGTTTATGTTAAAGTTTATTTCCAGGGCCAGAGTAGTAGATAAATTGAGTCAATTTGAAAAATAAAACTAGTCTTTGCTAACTTAAAATTAAAATTCCATATGTATTTTGATAACATGGATTATGAATATAAATGGAAAGGAATGGCAAGAGAGGTTTTCTTTTGGTTAGAAAAGATATCTTTGTGTGTGATTTGCTTTAAGTTTTATTGCTAATAGAAAAGAATCACCATCATTCTTAAGCATGATCCTCTTCAAGGAGAGCTTATGAGCACAGTAGGGCAGCACTGTCTTACTAAATCTTCTGGGTATTTTAATCAAACTGTTTTACTCCCTAGTTAGTTTGACGAAGACATCAGACTTGCTGGGATTCTACTGCACTAACTTTTCTCTTTTTCTTTTTTTCTTTCTTTTTTTTCTTTCTTTTTTCCTTCTTTCCTTCCTCCTCTGTAACATCTCAATGTATAACTATTAGATAGGAATACAATGTGCTTGTATTTCTAAAGTGATTTCAATAGATCTAGAAAAAAATAGCAACTATTCTATGTTCACATTCTGATGATTACAAATACCAGTTTTACACAGTCTCATTGAAAACACCTTTTTTGTACGTTGAAAAGCAGACATAATATGGACATTCAGTAAGCAGTATAAAAAGTGGGATTTAACCCTGTCGTTGATGCTGTGGTGTTCAGTAGCAACGAGCATAATGGTCTTCTAACAAGAAGCTCCGGCTATGCTAGGAAAACACATTTTTATTTAGTATTAGTATATGGAACACTCATTACGTCCAAAGGACAAGACTCAAAAAATGTACTACTTCATTATAACCATGAAAACAATACTGATCGTATACCATTAACAGTTACTTGCCTTTAAAAGCATAATAATGACAGATTACTCTTCATTTAGCTCCAACTAATTTCCTCCTGAAGTGTCACTTTCAGTGAAGCTCAATTTTGAACTTCAAGCACTGTTCATCTACAGTAATTTGCAACAACACACATTCATAAGCAAGAACTAAGTTTTCTACAATTCAGCAGTGGATAAAGTAAAAACAGTGGTGATTGGATACAGTGCATAAGTCACCTGTTTTATTTTTTAAGAATTGGTATCCAAGGTTTGCCCCTCAATAGATTTCATCATGAATATATAAATTTTCATTACATTATATATTAGCTCTCACATGGATGCATTAAAATCTACTCTATGGAAAATGGCCTGAAGTTCAGGGAACTTGGTCTTGTTTTCCACAGCATAAAATAGTCTAGTGATGTGGTACTCACTTTTCATTCCTTAATGACTTCCCAGAAACAGATGTGGGGGGGAGCCCCCAAACCACAGGACAAAACAAATGCAGCTTTTCATAGCTATTTACTGGTAATGATCCCTCCAGCTTTGCCTTTACTCAAACTTTTGAAAGCACTTCTGAGAATAATTCAGATGATAAAAGCTGAATTAACACCAGTGAATTACCCTGCTATTGCAACTGAAAAACAAAGGAGATTTGTGCCCCCTAAAACACTTAAAATACAAAAGCAACTTCAGGGACAGTGAAAGTTTATTCAAATTGATCTAAGTGGGAGAACTGTGATGGGCTGCTCTCCTCTAATTTTTTTTTTAAAAACTTTGGGTATAAGTTCCTCTAATTTTTCACATCTTTTTTAAAATGGGATTAAAATATCTTTTACAAATTTCTAACTTTTTTTTTCTACTCTAGGAATCCTGGGATGGAAATGAATGTTTAAGGAAAGAAAGCTAATAAAAACCAACTAAGTAGTTGAACACTAGCGTCATTTTTATCTCTATCAAAATAAACTTGAAAAATGCAACAGAAGTCAGACGTACATTTTTTGTTGTTGCTGCTGTTTCTCCACTTTTTAAACTCCTTTACACGATCTGGGGAAGGGGGGGGCTTTCTGTGTGAAAGGGGCGCAAGTACAACTTCTTAAAGGGAAAATAACCCCTCTTTTGCACGTCTTCCTCCCTCCGCTTTCTCATGGCTTGCTGGGCAGCCTCAGGACTTAGTCCTGTTCCAAAGGTCTGAGAGGACCAAAGCCTCCCCAGACCAGACTTTTTTTTTTTTTTTTTAAACTCCCACCAGTGAAATCCCGGTTAGGCTAAAGAAAAAGAACCACAAAAGTTTCCTACCTGAATAATGGACATCCGAGTGGCCGGGGTGTCGCTCGAATTAGTCCCTGGTCCGGTGAAGCTGGTGTGGCAGCCTGCGTGTCCCTGGGGGACCGTCAGGTTGTTGGAGGCCGGTTTGAGGTACATCACCTCGGACCTGGGCGAGCTGAGGGGCAGGCGGGTCTGGTAGTCAAAGTACATGGGGGAGGTGGCCAGGGAGGGACTGCTCACCACGTTCATGACGTTCACGGCATTCCTCTCTTCCACCTCGCTGGGCACCAGCATGATGTCGTTCTTGTTGATCTTCTTCTTCTTGCCCTTGCCCCCGCCCAGCTGCGGGTGGCTGTACTCGGCGATGCGACAGTTGTAGGTGCGGATGTCCTTGTTCTCTCGCTTGCACTTGACGGCGATGGTGACCATGGCGGCCAGGAGGATGACGGAGATGGTGCTTAGGGTCACGATGAGAGGCAATGACACGTCCCAGTGGCGCTGCTCCCCGTTCACGCGGGGCACCCCCTCGGGCAGCGAGCCGCCGCTCACGGAGCGGATGATCAGCTTGGCCACGGCGGACAGCGTGGGCTTGCCGTGGTCAGTCACCTTTACCACCAGTTCCACCACGGGGGTCACGTCTTCCCAGAACGGGTGCAGCGTGCGGATCTCGCCGCTGGACGGGTCGATGTCGAACAGGTGGTCGTCGTTGCCGTCCACGATCTCGTAGGTGAGGCGCCCGCTCTCGCCCAGGTCGCTGTCCAGGGCGCGCACGGTGCTCACCAGGTACCCCAGGCCAGCGTTGCGCGGCACCTGCAGCTCGGCAGTGTCGTTCTGCAGCGTGGGCAGCACGATCACCGGCGCGTTGTCGTTCACGTCCAGCACTGTCACCCGCACCGTGGCATTGCTCTCCAGGTGCGCCGGCGCCCCGGAGTCCTTCGCCAACACCTTGAACTCGAAGGCTTTGGTCTGTTCGTAGTTGAAGGAGCGCAGGGCATAGATGGCCCCGTTGGTGGGGTTGACCGACACGTAGGTGTAGATGGACACGTCGCC
This sequence comes from Megascapheus bottae, assembly GCF_031878675.1. NCBI lineage: Eukaryota > Metazoa > Chordata > Mammalia > Rodentia > Geomyidae > Megascapheus > Megascapheus bottae. The sequence goes on from NC_143519.1 coordinate 35,590,342, forward strand.
GATGTGCGAGGGCAGGATGGAGTAGGACACCGTGCCATTCTGACCCAGGTCCGGGTCCTGGGCCAGCACGGACCCCAGGTACTCCCCCGGGATGTTGTTCTCGTGCACCTGGAGCACGTACAGCCCTTTGGTGAAGCGGGGAGGGTTGTCATTCTCATCCAGGATCTTCACGGCGAACGACTTGGTGGAGTTGAGGGGAGGTGAACCCCCGTCGCGCGCCACGATGGTCACGTTGTACTCGTCCTGCGTCTCCCGATCGAGGGGACGGTCGGTCACCACGGTGTAGAAGTTGTCGTAGTTCTCTTCCAGCTTGAAGGGGACGGAACCCCCCGGGACGCCACCGCCACCTCCGGGGCCGCCGCCGCCGCCTCCTCCTCCTCCTCCGCCCAAGACCCGGCACTGCAGCTGTCCGTTCTTCCCCGAGTCCCGGTCGGTGACCCGGACCAGGGCGATGACAGTGCCAGGCGGGGCCGCCTCGCTCAGCGCCCCCTGGCGCACGGAGACGAAACCGATGGACGGCGCGTTGTCATTGCGGTCGATGAGTTTGACGGTGACCTTGCAGTGGGCCGGGATGGGGTTGGGTCCCAGATCCCGGGCTTGCACGTCGATCTCCAGCATGCCGTTCTCCTCGTAGTCCAGGTTCCCCTTGACGCGGATCAGGCCGGTCTTGGGGTCGATGGAGAAGAGCTCCCGCACGCGGTCGGGCACGTAGCTGCTGAAGGAATACAACACCTCCCCGTTGGGACCCTCGTCGG